>NW_028120750.1:0-102500 GCF_965178545.1 Coloeus monedula | reverse complement strand
CTGCTGCCTGCAGGCAAATCGGATGAGGGAGCCACAGGAGCTGCGGGGTTTCCTGCTCTTCCTGCAACGCCATCGGTCCAGACCAGGAGACCTTTCCTGGAACAGATCTTCCCTGTAAAGGGAGCTACACCAAAGCTCAAGCCCTCATTTAGAGACCCTTGGAAAAGCAAAGGTGAGAGGGGATTACCTGGAGCCCCAGGGGACCGAGGCGCAGGCGATGAAGAAGCAGACAGCAAAGTGCTTCCACTGCTTCTCACTCCAGCAAAGGGAACATCCCTGGAATTTCATGGCCAGCGTCGCTCCCAAACCCCACAGGTGAACCCACACGTACTCCAGGACTGATCTCCTTCAAACTTCCAGCAGCACAGACTCACCGGGAGGAACTGCGATCCAAGGACACACATCAGCAACCGTCTTCCCGCTTGCCCCTCTCTCCACATTTTCCCTTTCCAGCGGGATGCAGGTGCCACCCCCCAGAGGCAGGAAAACTGCCTTGCAATCCGCTACAAAACCTGCCTGGAAAGCCCAGGATGCCCGGAGCCAGCAGCCGTTTCTCCTGGAGCTCCTGCTGACAGGCATTTGAAGCCTGCTGTGCCTCACAGCTGCTTTTCTGCCAAGGGCATTCCCATCTTTTCTTTTTTAGCCCAAAGAAAGGTTTGCAAAGCTGAGTTTTGTGAGAAGCGCTTCATATTTGGATCATTCTTAACTTGGAGTTTCCCTTGGCACCAAAATCAGGGGCTCACCTTTTGCTTGGAGCTTGGCTGAAGTCCTCAGCAATGCCAGGGAATGTGGCCATTGGAGGCTTTGGGCAGATTTGGCTCATCTGCCTTTTTAGGCCTTGTTTCTTTCTCTCAGCCTTCCCACTGGATTGTGGCCTCCGAGGAATACGTAAAATCCCATTCCATTCCTATTCTTTCGGACAATTTTTTGTACCGTCCCTGTACAAAACGAGGCCCCCTGTTCGGATGCTTTTCCCCACCGTTCCCCGGCACTTTTATCTGCCGGTGCATTCCCTGCGTTGCTTGGGCTCTTCCCAGGTCTCTGAGCTCCTTCACAAGGCAGCAGATCGATTTGGCCCAGGAACTAAACCCTCCCGAGGAATTGTCTGATGCCATCTCCGCATTTGACACCTGATCCTTGTGCTCAAAGGATCCCTCTTTCTTCCCTTCAGCCAATTCCAAGGCTCGCTGCCCCCAGCTGCGATCAGGCCCCAGCCTGATCCCTGCAGTCTTCCCTGCCGGGATCCTGCTCAGGAATCCCTGGGCTACAAATGTAAGAATTCATTCTTCCCACCCCTGCCCAGTTCCAAAGGATTTGGTGTCTGCCTTACCCGGCTGGAGCCTGCTTCCAACTCTGTTCTTGCTGCTTCTGCTGCTTTCCAGTTCCCAGGAATTCCACCGACAGAGCGACAGCGTTTTCCAGCTCCGCCAGGATTCCCTCTGCTGCGTTTGGGTGCTGGAAGGATATCAAAACCAGGCTCTCTGGGGCTTTACTATCAGGAAATTACATCCCCGGATTTGTTCATTTCCAAATATTATCTCTTCCCAACAAAGCACTGGGCATCCAAGGAATACAGAAAGTGATGGGCTGACCACTGCTTACTCCTCTGGAATGTCAGAGCTTGGAAAAAAAGAGCACTTGAGGCTTCTCCTGGTGCTGCCCGTGAGGTGTATTCTACTTGAGAGCCCCTTCCCGTGTCTTTCCCTGTATCCACCAAAAAATCCACCCCTTCATTCCCCAGCTGCTTGCTTCCTCCCTCTTTTCCTGTATCCAACAGATTTTTAACAGGTCAATAGTCCCCTCTGCAAGAGCACCTTTCATTCCAAACCTAAGAACAAACGAATCACTTCCCTTCCACCGTCCTTATTAGGATTCCACTGAGAGCAGTGGATGGAAAATGATCCTCTCCTGGTCCCTGCTGGATTCCCGGAGCAGGGATCCTTTCCCTCTTTCCCCCCACCACGGTGCCCTCCTCCCCCTCCCGCCCCACCCCACACCCTTTTCAGGCTTTGTTCCACAGCTTTTGCCTCCAGGCCTCAGATCCTTTCGTTCTCCACGAGCTCCCAGCAGCTCCACAGCCTTCCCGCTCCCATCCTGACCATTTCTCCGGGAATGGAGCTCCGCATTTCAATTGCCTTCTCTTTTCTCTGACAATTCCTACCAATCCAGAAGACCTAAAGCTGACACAAGGAACACTCGGTGCCCACAAATCCAAACCCAGACCCGGCCATCCCCAAACCAGCAACTCCCGGACAATTTGCGTTCATTCCAACCTAACACTGAGGACTCACCCAACCCTTCAAAATTCCCAAGAAATATCCTGTTGCCTTCACAGCTCCCAGGGGATTCTGCTTCGTGCTCACACGAAGGATTTGGGACTTCCCTGAAAAAACCCGTGCAGGGCACGCTGGAATCCCCGATCCCGTGAATCCGGGGAGCGTTAAAAGCTCGGTCCAGCCTGGGCCCCCGGAAATTTTTGCCAAGTATCCCCCAAGTCCTCGGGATAACAGAACTCTCTGGTACTGCATTTTTGGCGTTGTAAAGCCTGGAATTCCTTTATTCCTAGTGCTGGGCTCTGCATATGGCTGAGAAAATCCCGGCCTCCACACAGACCCAGATTCCAAACTTTTTGATACATTTCAGCAAGCCGAGAAATTCACCTTCCCTACTTCTTCTTAAGGGCATCCTTCTCTTCCCTTACCCGGCGTGCTCTCTCCCACTGGGGGTGGGTTTTCCCCTTCCCATGCTAATTAGTCCCTACTTCTAGGAGGTTTAGGTACCTTTCTTCCCTGGGACGGATTTCTTAACACAGCTACCGAGGCTTTGGGAGTCTCCTTTATCTTCTACTTTCTGGATCCATAAATGCCACAATCCAGACGCCCAACTTCAACAAGACATCCTTTCTACCTAAAAACACACACTCTCAACTCTTAGATCTTTTAAAGTTTTACCCCCGCAAAATTCCCCTATTTTTCCACCACTGAATTCCTCAGTCCTGCTACCAAGGATTTCTTGAATACCACGGGGCTTTTCTCAAGATTTACCCCCACGACCTTCCCTACGTGCCCACTGCTCATCACCTCATTTTTCCCTCAATGTGGTCGTTCTCCACCCCAGAGAGTTTGTCAAGTGTTGCCTCCAAAATGTTCCCCATCTCTCCACTACTCAGTTCCCCATTTTGCCTCCAAAATATTCAATCTGTCCCCTCCACATTGCATCCACTTTTACCCCCAGCGTTTTACTTCCTCTACAATATTGATTCAACTTTTTCCACCCCAAAAATGTCCATTCTCTCCCTTAAACAGCACCTCAGCTTTTCCCTCAAAAATGCCCCAGAGGGAAACTCAGATTCAGACCCCAAACTCCCATTTGCCTACACAAACAGTTCTTGTGGCCCCTCTCAATTCCCCCAGGCTTTCAGCTAAAGGAAGAACTGGAAGCCTATTCCCTCATCTCCACCCTTGTTTTGCTTTCCTGGAAAACCTTGCGATCCCACACTTTCTCCAAGAGATCTGCTGGGACTACTGGAAGGTTTGCTCTCTCAGAGCGCCAGGGGGCTTTACAGCACTTGTTCCTCTGCATCTTTACCCTTTTATCAGCTTTCCCCTGGAACGGTGTTGTGGGAGAAGCTTGGAACTACCAGAAATGGATTGTGTTCACATTTTTGCCCCACCAGTTTTTATCTGGTTTCAAATTCCTGGAATTACCCTCAAATGTGCCCTAGAACACTGCTGTGAAAGGATCAATGAGAAGAACAGCCGGAAAGCAGAAAACCACCTCCAGCAGCAGCCACAATGATCCCATTTCTCTTCTTACCTGGTCCTGCCAGAGCTCCCAACAGCCATTCCCATTCCAAAACAAGAGCTATGGAAGACATTCCTGCTGTCCGTGAGGGTGAGGTGGCAGTTCTGGATGTTCTTCGCTGTGCAATCAGACAACAAACAGAGTGTAAATGATCCTGGTGGTCCCTTCCAAGCCAAACCAGCCCGTGATTCCATGCGTGGATCAGCACCTGTCCCAGCTCCATTCCAGAAACCTCCTCCCACTAACCCAGAACTTTCCTTTTTCTGCTCAACATCAGGGGTTTGCTGCCGAGTGCCCCGGGCAGGGGACGCCTCAGCCTTCCCTGGGACCGCAGCATTCCCTGGGCTGCCTCAGCATCCCCTGCGCTGCTGTTCCACGCCCATCCCGTGGTCCAGCGCCTGCGCGGGCTGCAGTGCCGGGCTCTCCCCACGAGGCGGCAGCACCGGGAGCGAGCAGCCCCGGCCGGTCCCGCTGTCTCGGGGCAGCTGCGCCTTTAACCCGCCCTGAGCCGGCGGGGCCGTGAATACAGCGGGCACAAACCCCACCGCTCCCCTTTATTTCACCCTCAGAGGCACAGGATCGCAGCATTTCCTGGGCTGCAAGGGACCCACAGGGAGCATCGAGTCCAAATCCTGGCCCTGCACCCCAAGAATCCCACCCTGTGCCCGAGAGCCTTGTTCAGACCCAAACTCTTCCCCCAAGATCCTGAAAACACAGCGGGGCTGTGGGAGAAGGATGACCACGGAGGATTTTTTTATACAGATCTCCTTGCACGATCGTTAAATAATATTATTAGACAGTCCAGGAACGCATCCCTGTGCCGGGACAGCCACCCCTGTGCCGGAACACTCATCCCTGGGCCGGAATACCGATCCCCCGCGGCCCCCACCGTCCGCTCGGGGCTGTCCCCGTTCCCCGCTCACCTCCGAGCCCGGAGCACCCGCCCCGGTGCCCCCGGCCCGGCAGCGCTGCTCCCCGGGCTCCCCGCCATTGGCGCTCCTGGCGAAGAAGGGCGGAAGTCACCGGTACCGCACCGATGTGGCTATTCGACCTTCTCAAGATGGCGGCCGGAAGGACCCCCCCCCCCCCCCCCGGTCCGTCTATTCGACTGCCTGAATGCTCCCGCCTGCCCCAGGCGCCGCTGACCCCACAGTCGGTGTCCGCGTAGCGGGAAACGCCTCAGAAAATTGCGCGCAAGCGCTGGGCTGGCGTCGGCGTCGGCGTCGGCGTCGCGTTCAGGCAGCCGAATAGACGCAGCTTGGGGGGGGGGGGGGGGGCCTTCCCTGCCGCCATATTGAGAAGGTCAGAAAACACTGCACACGACCGCCATCTTTAGTGTGGCAGTGACGACACTTCCGCCCTTCGCCGCCATCTTGGGTGCTGGCAGAAGCCACTTCCGGTCGAGCCGCCATCTTTAGTGTGGTACACTTAGGGCCCCCGCCGCCCCTCACAAGGGCTTCTGTCTAGTCGGCTGCCTGAATCCGGCCCGGACTCCGACGCCGGCCCCGCGCTTTCCGCGCGATTTTCCGCCGTGCTTCCCGGTGCGAGGACACGGCTGGCGGGGTCAGCCGCGCCGGAGGCGGCCGACGGCTCCGCGACCGGCGGCAGGCATCGGCAGGGACACCTCTCGCAGGGGGCCTACTGCGTCCGCCATCTTGAGTGTGGCGGAAGTGTAAACCACCCTCTGCAAGGTCCTGGCAGATAATAAAATAATAAAATAAAATAAATACTGTCATATTCTAATAAAAACGTCACTTAACGCCGTCCCGAGAGCGCGGAACTGCGCCTTCCTTTCCGAGCCGCCTCCTTGAGAGCGACACGCGGGCGGCTCGATTCCGACCGTGCCCGCCCGGTGCCTCCCGCCCGGGTCGCGCTGCGACCGCGCCTCTGCTGCCCGGCAAAACCGGCCCCGCCGGGCCGCCCCCCGCGCTGTCATTCCCCGCGGTCACCGCCCCGCACGGCGCCCGGCCCTTTCCATAGCTGTGGCCCCACTCGTGCACGGCCGTGTCCCTTGGCGCTCCGAACCGCCCTTCGCCCCTCCCCTCCGCTGACAGACCCGGCCCCGCTCGCTCCCGCTCCTTGCCACGCTCGGCAGCCACCGAGGCCGCCGCCCTCTCGGCTCAGCCGGCACCGGGCGGCAGCAGCGCCGGGGCGCCGTGTCGGGGGCGGCAGTGCCGCGCTCTCGCCACCAGGCGGCAGCAGCGCCGCCCAGCTCAGCCCGGGGGCAGGCACAGAGCACAGGGAAAAGCCGGCTCCGGGCGCTCTGCAGCTCCTGCAGCCCGAGCGTCTCGGCTCCTGCGGCCAGGCGCTTGCTGCTTTCCTTCCTACAGAAAAACGCCGGCTCCTTATTCTCAACACCTGCGGATCTCTATTCCCAGCTTCTTATATTGCTGTATGCGACAGAGTAGACAGAGAGGGCTGGCTTATTTCAAAATGAATTTACATCTAAATCAGTAGCATTTGCCTATAGACGTAAAAGTGAAGAACTTAACAGGTTTTAGTATTCTGCACACAGCCCTCGCTGGGAGGAATGATAAAAAGTTAAAAACAAATGAAATTTTAAAAGTAGAAAGTTAGAAACAAAGTTACAACGGCAGAAATTTAGAAACAAACAAAGAGGTAAAATACAAGAAACAAACAAATTTCTAAAGGGAGAAAGTTGAAAACAAACAAAGTTAGAAACAAACAAACAAAAAAATTAGAAACAAACAAAATTAGAAAGGTAGAAATTTAGAAACAAAGTCAGAAAGGCAAGTGTTGAGCCTTTGACAGGGTACCCCTCCTTCTCGGACCAGGGTGAAAGAGCAGAGGAGGCTGCTGTTCTGCTAAGTTCTTTATTTCACGGTCTCACAGCTGTCTTGAAGGCAGAGTTCGAATGGGGTTACATGATACAGCCAAGCAGCAGCAGCAGGCAAAACCAGCTTCTTCTATATGCTCCATACACTCTATTTTTTCTTACAGAAGTGTGGATTCCATTTGTTCATTGACCAGTAAGATTAACACACGATTCTAGTTTTCCTTAAACCCATCCTGGTCTAATTCTAACAGTCGTAAGCCTCACACAAGTGTCATCTGCCCTTGTTCCATAAGGAATCCCTCCACAGACAGGGAGTTGTCACCGGCCACGTGCTCATGGGCTGCAGGGGACACCCGCACTGAGGAGGAAATGGAAATGGGAAAGAGGGAACTGCAACCTGATGGGACGCACCTCTGGCACCACATTTCCTCTTCTTCCTGCTGTCCTGGAAAACCCCAAGTAAATCCGGTCCCTCAGACCTTGCATCCCTGAACACCAGGAGAGCCGGTGTTTTACCCAGATCCCAGTGCCCTGCACGGCTGCGCTGACACGAGCACAGGCCGATCGCTCTGCCCAGCACCATCCCTCATTTTCTTCCCATTGCTCCCCAAGCGGCCCCAAACCACCCCAGCGTGTCTGTGCCGGGGCCAGGGCCTGCCCCGAGCCCGACCAGAGGCTGTCACCCAGCCCTGCACCAGCTCCCACCCCCGGGTGAGCTGGGAATGCACTGAGAGCTCGGCTCCCCGGGCTCCCCAGCACCCAAACCGGTCCTCAGACACACAGAAATGCCCAACCTGCCCCTCTGGGCACAGCCAAACACCACAATTCCATCATCCCCAAGCAACTCTGGCACTTGCCTCTTCACCTCCGCCCATTTCCGCCCCTAGCCGGGGCTAGGACCGGGCTGTCAGTAATAGCATTCCCTAGGCAGTTCATCCCAGCACAGAGGAGAAGAGGAGCCTGTCCCTGACCCACACCATGGGCAGGACAAGGGGGGCCCTAGCTGGCTTTGCCTACTCCAGCACCAAAGCTCTTGGTCCCAAAGATGGGGCGAGTTCAGTGGTTTTTCCTGTCCTGAAAGAGAGCAGAAAAGGGAAGTTAATCCCACTGTGGAATCCAAGACTCCTGCATTTCCTATTTCTGCTCTGATTGCTCACCGTGGAGTTTTAGCCATGGAAAAAAAAGGAGAATGACACCATATCAAATAAAAAGTTGATTAATCCACGTAGGGGCTGTGGAGAGGATACAAAGGAGCTTTTCCATGATTTTGGGGCTTGAAGAGGGACTGAATTTCTCTCAAAGCTGGGATGGGCCTGAGGATAATAAAGCAAAGGAGCAGCTTCATCTCTCCCTGGCAGAGAGCTCGGGGCTCCATTATGGATACAAATCAATCCCAGCAGGATTTCAAAGGGTTTCTTTAGGATGTCAGGTCCCTCTTTATCAGATCCCTGCTGGGATTCAGGGCCTGCCTGGTCACGGGGTGCTTTGATAAGGGCTGGATTTAAATCCCAGATCTGAGAACAGACATGAAAGGTCCCTGGGTTTCTAGGGGGTTGAAAAACTCAAGCTGGATTCGCTGCAGAGCTGAAAAATCAGGGTAAGAGAGAGCAAGGAGTGGCCAGCAGGCCCAGGCTCCTGATCACGCCCCTGGGATCCATGGGATCCATAGGATCCACGGCCTCTGGCACGCTGCTCCAGCACCCTGCAGGGTGACTGACAGCCGGGCAGGGGAAGGAGCCACCAGCAGCTCTGCCATGTGCACCATCATTCACCTTGCACGTGGCCTAAACAGCTACCAAGCACTGATGGACTGACTGAGCCGAAAATATCGGAGAGATCTCAGTTTGCACTCCAAATTCCCTGCAGCCTGTTCCCTTCCTGATCCATCCCTTGAAGCAGCAAGAGTGGAATTCCTTCCGTCGTTGCTCTTTCCCTCCTGTTTTCCACTCAACAAGAAAAAGAGCAGCCACGTGAACAGGAGTAAAAGCCCCAAACCCACAAAAAAGCACATTCTCAGCATCACTAATCCCTGCCAAACTGCCAGGAACCTTCCAAAACTACATCCAAGCTTGGAAACAGGGATCCAGTTGTTTGTTTAAGCAGCTATTGATCCAGTCTCTTCCAGCTAATTAAACTATTCACTATTTAAACTCATTAAACTGCTCATCCTGCTCCTGGCAGCCAGAGGCAAAGAAGAAATCGTGTCTAGATTAAATGGTGTTGGTGAATGTGCCCATCCCAGTCCTTGGAGAGGTTGGAATTGCATCCCTGTTCCTCTGCTCTCTTTTCCTTCCTTTTTCTTGGAGTGATTCCCACCCGGATTCCTCAGCTCCAGCTCTCTGAGCAGCCTCAGGGGGAGCATTTCATCCCCTTGGAGCCAACTCCATTTGTTGCATCCTTCATGCCTCAACCACCCCTAAAAGCAGGCAAGTGCTGATGGGCAGTGCAGCTGCTTCCACTTGGGAATGTTTCCAGTGGAACAGGGAGGGAATTCTGAGAAGCTTCCACCCACTGCACGTTATTGCTGGATAAAAGGTGAGGCAGCAAAGGATCAACAAAAAGAGATTTCAGCAAGACAAAGTCCAGACAGAGAGGCTGCAAGTGTGGCTGGGGCTGCTAAACTGGGAAAACTGCAAGGTCAGGCTGTGGGAACATGGATTATACTGAGGTCTGGAACTGGTGTTGGGAAGAGAGGGAGAAGGAGAAGGAGAAGGAGAAGGAGAAGGAGAAGGAGAAGGAGAAGGAGAAGGAGAAGAAGAAGGAGAAGGAGAAGGAGAAGGAGAAGGAGAAGGAGAAGGAGAAGGAGAAGGAGAAGGAGGAGGAGAAGGAGAAGGAGAAGGAGAAGGAGGAGGAGGAGAAGGAGGAGAAGGAGGAGAAGGAGGAGAAGGAGGAGAAGGGCCCGAAGTAACTGCACAGTGAATTTCCTTACCATGAGCCAGGCTCATTCCCTGAGCTGACCAATATCTCCGAGCTCCCCTTCATGGCACAGCCCTGCCAGTAAAGAACAGAAGTTCCTGCTGCTCCCACTGGAATTCTGTAGCGTGCCTGGCATTCCATACGTTATGCTGCCTGAGAATTCCTGCAGCCGTCCTCGGGAAGAGCAGTTCACTGCCACAGGAGGAACAAGAGGAAAGCAGCTGCCACTCTCGGGTTCTGTGCCCTGTAAAAAGTAAAACCAGATAAAGATCAAAGCTCCATAAAGCTGGAACCATCTCCAACCTCGGGACAGCACTTCTGTGGGAAAAGCGTAGATGGGCAATTAGGAAGGAGATCATCATGCAAATGGGCAAGGGGGGGGAATTAAATTCTGCTGCTTTCTGATTGAGGCCTGCTTCAATTTGCAGCCTTTATAATATCAGTTTAATGGGACTTTTTGTGCTTTAAAGAGGTTTTTATTAGCTGGGGGTTGTCCCTGCCTGGACTGAGGCACAGCACAATGAGTCTCCTGCCTCCTGAAGCCGTGTCGTTATCCCAGCATCTAAAATTAAAAACCAGCACTCTGGGAAACCTCTCTACTCTGAGGAGAAGTGTGAGGAGCGTTTGGGTCTGTGGAAAGCCTGGAACAGCTCTGAGAGACACCAAACATCCTGTGGATCCCAATAAACAGCAAAACATTCCAGCAGCTCCTTCCAACACCGCCCTTGTAGGGAAGTCTGTCACCCCAGTGGGTATTTGTGGGAGTAAGGAAGAAATCCCACTAATGACCTCAGTGTGATCACCTCTGGTTCGTCTGGGGATAAATCTCCTTTATCCTTCTGGGAGAATAAAGGAATCCAATGCTGCCTTAATCCCCTGCTCCTCAGAGTCTGCATTTCCAGAATCCATCTCCTGGCCCAGCATGGGGAGGGTTGTCCAGCGCTGGAACAGCTGCCCAGGGCAGTGGTGGAGTCACCAACCCTGGAAGTGCTCATAAAATACATGGATATGGCACTTGAGTGTTCATAAAATACCTGGGTAAATACATGGGTAAATATAGGGATAAATTCATGGGTAAATACGTGGATAAAAATATGGATAAATGTATATGGATAAACATATATGGATAATCCATGGATAAATATAGGGATAAATATGTAGGGATAAATATGTATGGATAAATACAGACCTTGCTTCCCTGAACACCAGGAGAGCCGGTGTTTTACCCAGATCCCAGTGCCCTGCACGGCTGCGCTGACACGAGCACAGGCCGATCGCTCTGCCCAGCACCATCCCTCATTCTCCTCCCACGGCTCCCCAAGCGGCCCCAAACCACCCCAGCGTGTCTGTGCCGGGGCCAGGGCCTGCCCCGAGCCCGACCAGAGCCCTGCACCAGCTCCCACCCCCGGGTGAGCTGGGAATGCACTGAGAGCTCGGCTCCCCGGGCTCCCCAGCACCCAAACCGGTCCTCAGACACACAGAAATGCCCAACCTGCCCCTCTGGGCACAGCCAAACACCACAATTCCATCATCCCCAAGCAACTCTGGCACTTGCCTCTTCACCTCCGCCCATTTCCAGTAGCCGGGGCTAGGACCGGGCTGTCAGTAATAGCATTCCCTAGGCAGTTCATCCCAGCACAGAGGAGAAGAGGAGCCTGTCCCTGACCCACACCATGGGCAGGACAAGGGGGGCCCTAGCTGGCTTTGCCTACTCCAGCACCAAAGCTCTTGGTCCCAAAGATGGGGCGAGTTCAGTGGTTTTTCCTGTCCTGAAAGAGAGCAGAAAAGGGAAGTTAATCCCACTGTGGAATCCAAGACTCCTGCATTTCCTATTTCTGCTCTGATTGCTCACCGTGGAGTTTTAGCTATGGAAAAAAAAAGGAGAATGACACCATAGCAAATAAAAAGTGCCCTTTTCCAGCATTTTTATTCCAGGCATTAAAAGGATGCTCATTTCTCTTCTAGCATTGTTTCCCTCATTTTAGGAGAACCGTTTTCATCCCAGGCCCCACTCGTCAGTTGTTCGATCCTCTGGCACTGGATTTGGACAAAAGAAGGGACGCACCTGGACTGCAGGAAATCACTGAGAGAAACCCTTCCAAAACGTGACAGAGAAAAACAACAGGAGATGCAGGAAGACACATCCCTCATTTGCACGTCTGGAACGCTTTTCTAAAGACTTCTCTGCATCTGGATGCTCTTTGCTCTTGGCTTTCTTCACAGGAATGCATTTGCTGCTAAACACATCTCAGACCCTTACCTGATCGGGATAAGGTGGGATGGAGATGAAGACTCCCACAGGGAATAGCCAGGGAGATGCAGGGCCTGGGAACATCAAGGACGGAGAAGAGAAGGAACAGGGATTGTTTTTCTTGTCTCGAGCCAGCAGTGCTGTGAGCTTGGAGAACACACGGCACCGCAGGGATCCAGGGCAGGAGCGGGATAACTGCGGGATAAGGGGAATCTGCTCCCACTCCAGGGCTGTGCCAGTGAAGGAGGGGAATTTTTTAGTGCCTTCATTACACACAAAAACCAAACCCAGCACCACCGAGCTGGACTTTCGTGAGCCGCAAAACAAAGCGGCCCCTGGCCTTTGGGGGAACACAACCTCACCGAGTCACGGAGCCAGGGCATGACACTTGGGAATGATCCTTGCTGCTGCCTGCAGGCAAATCGGATGAGGGAGCCACAGGAGCTGCGGGGTTTCCTGCTCTTCCTGCAACGCCATCGGTCCAGACCAGGAGACCTTTCCTGGAACAGATCTTCCCTGTAAAGGGAGCTACACCAAAGCTCAAGCCCTCATTTAGAGACCCTTGGAAAAGCAAAGGTGAGAGGGGATTACCTGGAGCCCCAGGGGACCGAGGCGCAGGCGATGAAGAAGCAGACAGCAAAGTGCTTCCACTGCTTCTCACTCCAGCAAAGGGAACATCCCTGGAATTTCATGGCCAGCGTCGCTCCCAAACCCCACAGGTGAACCCACACGTACTCCAGGACTGATCTCCTTCAAACTTCCAGCAGCACAGACTCACCGGGAGGAACTGCGATCCAAGGACACACATCAGCAACCGTCTTCCCGCTTGCCCCTCTCTCCACATTTTCCCTTTCCAGCGGGATGCAGGTGCCACCCCCCAGAGGCAGGAAAACTGCCTTGCAATCCGCTACAAAACCTGCCTGGAAAGCCCAGGATGCCTGGAGCCAGCAGCCGTTTCTCCTGGAGCTCCTGCTGACAGGCATTTGAAGCCTGCTGTGCCTCACAGCTGCTTTTCTGCCAAGGGCATTCCCATCTTTTCTTTTTTAGCCCAAAGAAAGGTTTGCAAAGCTGAGTTTTGTGAGAAGCGCTTCATATTTGGATCATTCTTAACTTGGAGTTTCCCTTGGCACCAAAATCAGGGGCTCACCTTTTGCTTGGAGCTTGGCTGAAGTCCTCAGCAATGCCAGGGAATGTGGCCATTGGAGGCTTTGGGCAGATTTGGCTCATCTGCCTTTTTAGGCCTTGTTTCTTTCTCTCAGCCTTCCCACTGGATTGTGGCCTCCGAGGAATACGTAAAATCCCATTCCATTCCTATTCTTTCGGACAATTTTTTGTACCGTCCCTGTACAAAACGAGGCCCCCTGTTCGGATGCTTTTCCCCACCGTTCCCCGGCACTTTTATCTGCCGGTGCATTCCCTGCGTTGCTTGGGCTCTTCCCAGGTCTCTGAGCTCCTTCACAAGGCAGCAGATCGATTTGGCCCAGGAACTAAACCCTCCCGAGGAATTGTCTGATGCCATCTCCGCATTTGACACCTGATCCTTGTGCTCAAAGGATCCCTCTTTCTTCCCTTCAGCCAATTCCAAGGCTCGCTGCCCCCAGCTGCGATCAGGCCCCAGCCTGATCCCTGCAGTCTTCCCTGCCGGGATCCTGCTCAGGAATCCCTGGGCTACAAATGTAAGAATTCATTCTTCCCACCCCTGCCCAGTTCCAAAGGATTTGGTGTCTGCCTTACCCGGCTGGAGCCTGCTTCCAACTCTGTTCTTGCTGCTTCTGCTGCTTTCCAGTTCCCAGGAATTCCACCGACGGAGCGACAGCGTTTTCCAGCTCCGCCAGGATTCCCTCTGCTGCGTTTGGGTGCTGGAAGGATATCAAAACCAGGCTCTCTGGGGCTTTACTATCAGGAAATTACATCCCCGGATTTGTTCATTTCCAAATATTATCTCTTCCCAACAAAGCACTGGGCATCCAAGGAATACAGAAAGTGATGGGCTGACCACTGCTTACTCCTCTGGAATGTCAGAGCTTGGAAAAAAAGAGCACTTGAGGCTTCTCCTGGTGCTGCCCGTGAGGTGTATTCTACTTGAGAGCCCCTTCCCGTGTCTTTCCCTGTATCCACCAAAAAATCCACCCCTTCATTCCCCAGCTGCTTGCTTCCTCCCTCTTTTCCTGTATCCAACAGATTTTTAACAGGTCAATAGTCCCCTCTGCAAGAGCACCTTTCATTCCAAACCTAAGAACAAACGAATCACTTCCCTTCCACCGTCCTTATTAGGATTCCACTGAGAGCAGTGGATGGAAAATGATCCTCTCCTGGTCCCTGCTGGATTCCCGGAGCAGGGATCCTTTCCCTCTTTCCCCCCACCACGGTGCCCTCCTCCCCCTCCCGCCCCACCCCACACCCTTTTCAGGCTTTGTTCCACAGCTTTTGCCTCCAGGCCTCAGATCCTTTCGTTCTCCACGAGCTCCCAGCAGCTCCACAGCCTTCCCGCTCCCATCCTGACCATTTCTCCGGGAATGGAGCTCCGCATTTCAATTGCCTTCTCTTTTCTCTGACAATTCCTACCAATCCAGAAGACCTAAAGCTGACACAAGGAACACTCGGTGCCCACAAATCCAAACCCAGACCCGGCCATCCCCAAACCAGCAACTCCCGGACAATTTGCGTTCATTCCAACCTAACACTGAGGACTCACCCAACCCTTCAAAATTCCCAAGAAATATCCTGTTGCCTTCACAGCTCCCAGGGGATTCTGCTTCGTGCTCACACGAAGGATTTGGGACTTCCCTGAAAAAACCCGTGCAGGGCACGCTGGAATCCCCGATCCCGTGAATCCGGGGAGCGTTAAAAGCTCGGTCCAGCCTGGGCCCCCGGAAATTTTTGCCAAGTATCCCCCAAGTCCTCGGGATAACAGAACTCTCTGGTACTGCATTTTTGGCGTTGTAAAGCCTGGAATTCCTTTATTCCTAGTGCTGGGCTCTGCATATGGCTGAGAAAATCCCGGCCTCCACACAGACCCAGATTCCAAACTTTTTGATACATTTCAGCAAGCCGAGAAATTCACCTTCCCTACTTCTTCTTAAGGGCATCCTTCTCTTCCCTTACCCGGCGTGCTCTCTCCCACTGGGGGTGGGTTTTCCCCTTCCCATGCTAATTAGTCCCTACTTCTAGGAGGTTTAGGTACCTTTCTTCCCTGGGACGGATTTCTTAACACAGCTACCGAGGCTTTGGGAGTCTCCTTTATCTTCTACTTTCTGGATCCATAAATGCCACAATCCAGACGCCCAACTTCAACAAGACATCCTTTCTACCTAAAAACACACACTCTCAACTCTTAGATCTTTTAAAGTTTTACCCCCGCAAAATTCCCCTATTTTTCCACCACTGAATTCCTCAGTCCTGCTACCAAGGATTTCTTGAATACCACGGGGCTTTTCTCAAGATTTACCCCCACGACCTTCCCTACGTGCCCACTGCTCATCACCTCATTTTTCCCTCAATGTGGTCGTTCTCCACCCCAGAGAGTTTGTCAAGTGTTGCCTCCAAAATGTTCCCCATCTCTCCACTACTCAGTTCCCCATTTTGCCTCCAAAATATTCAATCTGTCCCCTCCACATTGCATCCACTTTTACCCCCAGCGTTTTACTTCCTCTACAATATTGATTCAACTTTTTCCACCCCAAAAATGTCCATTCTCTCCCTTAAACAGCACCTCAGCTTTTCCCTCAAAAATGCCCCAGAGGGAAACTCAGATTCAGACCCCAAACTCCCATTTGCCTACACAAACAGTTCTTGTGGCCCCTCTCAATTCCCCCAGGCTTTCAGCTAAAGGAAGAACTGGAAGCCTATTCCCTCATCTCCACCCTTGTTTTGCTTTCCTGGAAAACCTTGCGATCCCACACTTTCTCCAAGAGATCTGCTGGGACTACTGGAAGGTTTGCTCTCTCAGAGCGCCAGGGGGCTTTACAGCACTTGTTCCTCTGCATCTTTACCCTTTTATCAGCTTTCCCCTGGAACGGTGTTGTGGGAGAAGCTTGGAACTACCAGAAATGGATTGTGTTCACATTTTTGCCCCACCAGTTTTTATCTGGTTTCAAATTCCTGGAATTACCCTCAAATGTGCCCTAGAACACTGCTGTGAAAGGATCAATGAGAAGAACAGCCGGAAAGCAGAAAACCACCTCCAGCAGCAGCCACAATGATCCCATTTCTCTTCTTACCTGGTCCTGCCAGAGCTCCCAACAGCCATTCCCATTCCAAAACAAGAGCTATGGAAGACATTCCTGCTGTCCGTGAGGGTGAGGTGGCAGTTCTGGATGTTCTTCGCTGTGCAATCAGACAACAAACAGAGTGTAAATGATCCTGGTGGTCCCTTCCAAGCCAAACCAGCCCGTGATTCCATGCGTGGATCAGCACCTGTCCCAGCTCCATTCCAGAAACCTCCTCCCACTAACCCAGAACTTTCCTTTTTCTGCTCAACATCAGGGGTTTGCTGCCGAGTGCCCCGGGCAGGGGACGCCTCAGCCTTCCCTGGGACCGCAGCATTCCCTGGGCTGCCTCAGCATCCCCTGCGCTGCTGTTCCACGCCCATCCCGTGGTCCAGCGCCTGCGCGGGCTGCAGTGCCGGGCTCTCCCCACGAGGCGGCAGCACCGGGAGCGAGCAGCCCCGGCCGGTCCCGCTGTCTCGGGGCAGCTGCGCCTTTAACCCGCCCTGAGCCGGCGGGGCCGTGAATACAGCGGGCACAAACCCCACCGCTCCCCTTTATTTCACCCTCAGAGGCACAGGATCGCAGCATTTCCTGGGCTGCAAGGGACCCACAGGGAGCATCGAGTCCAAATCCTGGCCCTGCACCCCAAGAATCCCACCCTGTGCCCGAGAGCCTTGTTCAGACCCAAACTCTTCCCCCAAGATCCTGAAAACACAGCGGGGCTGTGGGAGAAGGATGACCACGGAGGATTTTTTTATACAGATCTCCTTGCACGATCGTTAAATAATATTATTAGACAGTCCAGGAACGCATCCCTGTGCCGGGACAGCCACCCCTGTGCCGGAACACTCATCCCTGGGCCGGAATACCGATCCCCCGCGGCCCCCACCGTCCGCTCGGGGCTGTCCCCGTTCCCCGCTCACCTCCGAGCCCGGAGCACCCGCCCCGGTGCCCCCGGCCCGGCAGCGCTGCTCCCCGGGCTCCCCGCCATTGGCGCTCCTGGCGAAGAAGGGCGGAAGTCACCGGTACCGCACCGATGTGGCTATTCGACCTTCTCAAGATGGCGGCCGGAAGGACCCCCCCCCCCCCCCCCCCGGTCCGTCTATTCGACTGCCTGAATGCTCCCGCCTGCCCCAGGCGCCGCTGACCCCACAGTCGGTGTCCGCGTAGCGGGAAACGCCTCAGAAAATTGCGCGCAAGCGCTGGGCTGACGTCGGCGTCGGCGTCGCGTTCAGGCAGCCGAATAGACGCAGCTTGGGGGGGGGGGGGGGGGGGGGCCTTGCCTGCCGCCATATTGAGAAGGTCAGAAAACAGTGCACACGACCGCCATCTTTAGTGTGGCAGTGACGACACTTCCGCCCTTCGCCGCCATCTTGGGTGCTGGCAGAAGCCACTTCCGGTCGAGCCGCCATCTTTAGTGTGGTACACTTAGGGCCCCCGCCGCCCCTCACAAGGGCTTCTGTCTAGTCGGCTGCCTGAATCCGGCCCGGACTCCGACGCCGGCCCCGCGCTTTCCGCGCGATTTTCCGCCGTGCTTCCCGGTGCGAGGACACGGCTGGCGGGGTCAGCCGCGCCGGAGGCGGCCGACGGCTCCGCGACCGGCGGCAGGCATCGGCAGGGACACCTCTCGCAGGGGGCCTACTGCGTCCGCCATCTTGAGTGTGGCGGAAGTGTAAACCACCCTCTGCAAGGTCCTGGCAGATAATAAAATAATAAAATAAAATAAATACTGTCATATTCTAATAAAAACGTCACTTAACGCCGTCCCGAGAGCGCGGAACTGCGCCTTCCTTTCCGAGCCGCCTCCTTGAGAGCGACACGCGGGCGGCTCGATTCCGACCGTGCCCGCCCGGTGCCTCCCGCCCGGGTCGCGCTGCGACCGCGCCTCTGCTGCCCGGCAAAACCGGCCCCGCCGGGCCGCCCCCCGCGCTGTCATTCCCCGCGGTCACCGCCCCGCACGGCGCCCGGCCCTTTCCATAGCTGTGGCCCCACTCGTGCACGGCCGTGTCCCTTGGCGCTCCGAACCGCCCTTCGCCCCTCCCCTCCGCTGACAGACCCGGCCCCGCTCGCTCCCGCTCCTTGCCACGCTCGGCAGCCACCGAGGCCGCCGCCCTCTCGGCTCAGCCGGCACCGGGCGGCAGCAGCGCCGGGGCGCCGTGTCGGGGGCGGCAGTGCCGCGCTCTCGCCACCAGGCGGCAGCAGCGCCGCCCAGCTCAGCCCGGGGGCAGGCACAGAGCACAGGGAAAAGCCGGCTCCGGGCGCTCTGCAGCTCCTGCAGCCCGAGCGTCTCGGCTCCTGCGGCCAGGCGCTTGCTGCTTTCCTTCCTACAGAAAAACGCCGGCTCCTTATTCTCAACACCTGCGGATCTCTATTCCCAGCTTCTTATATTGCTGTATGCGACAGAGTAGACAGAGAGGGCTGGCTTATTTCAAAATGAATTTACATCTAAATCAGTAGCATTTGCCTATAGACGTAAAAGTGAAGAACTTAACAGGTTTTAGTATTCTGCACACAGCCCTCGCTGGGAGGAATGGTAAAAAGTTAAAAACAAATGAAATTTTAAAAGTAGAAAGTTAGAAACAAAGTTACAACGGCAGAAATTTAGAAACAAACAAAGAGGTAAAATACAAGAAACAAACAAATTTCTAAAGGGAGAAAGTTGAAAACAAACAAAGTTAGAAACAAACAAACAAAAAAATTAGAAACAAACAAAATTAGAAAGGTAGAAATTTAGAAACAAAGTCAGAAAGGCAAGTGTTGAGCCTTTGACAGGGTACCCCTCCTTCTCGGACCAGGGTGAAAGAGCAGAGGAGGCTGCTGTTCTGCTGAGTTCTTTATTTCACAGTCTCACAGCTGTCTTGAAGGCAGAGTTCGAATGGGGTTACATGATACAGCCAAGCAGCAGCAGCAGGCAAAACCAGCTTCTTCTATATGCTCCATACACTCTATTTTTTCTTACAGAAGTGTGGATTCCATTTGTTCATTGACCAGTAAGATTAACACACGATTCTAGTTTTCCTTAAACCCATCCTGGTCTAATTCTAACAGTCGTAAGCCTCACACAAGTGTCATCTGCCCTTGTTCCATAAGGAATCCCTCTACAGACAGGGAGTTGTCACCGGCCACGTGCTCATGGGCTGCAGGGGACACCCGCACTGAGGAGGAAATGGAAATGGGAAAGAGGGAACTGCAACCTGATGGGACGCACCTCTGGCACCACATTTCCTCTTCTTCCTGCTGTCCTGGAAAACCCCAAGTAAATCCGGTCCCTCAGACCTTGCATCCCTGAACACCAGGAGAGCCGGTGTTTTACCCAGATCCCAGTGCCCTGCACGGCTGCGCTGACACGAGCACAGGCCGATCGCTCTGCCCAGCACCATCCCTCATTTTCTTCCCATTGCTCCCCAAGCGGCCCCAAAGCACCCCAGCGTGTCTGTGCCGGGGCCAGGGCCTGCCCCGAGCCCGACCAGAGGCTGTCACCCAGCCCTGCACCAGCTCCCACCCCCGGGTGAGCTGGGAATGCACTGAGAGCTCGGCTCCCCGGGCTCCCCAGCACCCAAACCGGTCCTCAGACACACAGAAATGCCCAACCTGCCCCTCTGGGCACAGCCAAACACCACAATTCCATCATCCCCAAGCAACTCTGGCACTTGCCTCTTCACCTCCGCCCATTTCCGCCCCTAGCCGGGGCTAGGACCGGGCTGTCAGTAATAGCATTCCCTAGGCAGTTCATCCCAGCACAGAGGAGAAGAGGAGCCTGTCCCTGACCCACACCATGGGCAGGACAAGGGGGGCCCTAGCTGGCTTTGCCTACTCCAGCACCAAAGCTCTTGGTCCCAAAGATGGGGCGAGTTCAGTGGTTTTTCCTGTCCTGAAAGAGAGCAGAAAAGGGAAGTTAATCCCACTGTGGAATCCAAGACTCCTGCATTTCCTATTTCTGCTCTGATTGCTCACCGTGGAGTTTTAGCCATGGAAAAAAAAGGAGAATGACACCATATCAAATAAAAAGTTGATTAATCCACGTAGGGGCTGTGGAGAGGATACAAAGGAGCTTTTCCATGATTTTGGGGCTTGAAGAGGGACTGAATTTCCCTCAAAGCTGGGATGGGCCTGAGGATAATAAAGCAAAGGAGCAGCTTCATCTCTCCCTGGCAGAGAGCTCGGGGCTCCATTATGGATACAAATCAATCCCAGCAGGATTTCAAAGGGTTTCTTTAGGATGTCAGGTCCCTCTTTATCAGATCCCTGCTGGGATTCAGGGCCTGCCTGGTCACGGGGTGCTTTGATAAGGGCTGGATTTAAATCCCAGATCTGAGAACAGACATGAAAGGTCCCTGGGTTTCTAGGGGGTTGAAAAACTCAAGCTGGATTCGCTGCAGAGCTGAAAAATCAGGGTAAGAGAGAGCAAGGAGTGGCCAGCAGGCCCAGGCTCCTGATCACGCCCCTGGGATCCATGGGATCCATAGGATCCACGGCCTCTGGCACGCTGCTCCAGCACCCTGCAGGGTGACTGACAGCCGGGCAGGGGAAGGAGCCACCAGCAGCTCTGCCATGTGCACCATCATTCACCTTGCACGTGGCCTAAACAGCTACCAAGCACTGATGGACTGACTGAGCCGAAAATATCGGAGAGATCTCAGTTTGCACTCCAAATTCCCTGCAGCCTGTTCCCTTCCTGATCCATCCCTTGAAGCAGCAAGAGTGGAATTCCTTCCGTCGTTGCTCTTTCCCTCCTGTTTTCCACTCAACAAGAAAAAGAGCAGCCACGTGAACAGGAGTAAAAGCCCCAAACCCACAAAAAAGCACATTCTCAGCATCACTAATCCCTGCCAAACTGCCAGGAACCTTCCAAAACTACATCCAAGCTTGGAAACAGGGATCCAGTTGTTTGTTTAAGCAGCTATTGATCCAGTCTCTTCCAGCTAATTAAACTATTCACTATTTAAACTCATTAAACTGCTCATCCTGCTCCTGGCAGCCAGAGGCAAAGAAGAAATCGTGTCTAGATTAAATGGTGATGGTGAATGTGCCCATCCCAGTCCTTGGAGAGGTTGGAATTGCATCCCTGTTCCTCTGCTCTCTTTTCCTTCCTTTTTCTTGGAGTGATTCCCACCCGGATTCCTCAGCTCCAGCTCTCTGAGCAGCCTCAGGGGGAGCATTTCATCCCCTTGGAGCCAACTCCATTTGTTGCATCCTTCATGCCTCAACCACCCCTAAAAGCAGGCAAGTGCTGATGGGCAGTGCAGCTGCTTCCACTTGGGAATGTTTCCAGTGGAACAGGGAGGGAATTCTGAGAAGCTTCCACCCACTGCACGTTATTGCTGGATAAAAGGTGAGGCAGCAAAGGATCAACAAAGGGAGATTTCAGCAAGACAAAGTCCAGACAGAGAGGCTGCAAGTGTGGCTGGGGCTGCTAAACTGGGAAAACTGCAAGGTCAGGCTGTGGGAACATGGATTATACTGAGGTCTGGAACTGGTGTTGGGAAGAGAGGGAGAAGGAGAAGGAGAAGGAGAAGGAGAAGGAGAAGGAGAAGGAGAAGGAGAAGGAGAAGGAGAAGGAGAAGGAGAAGGAGAAGGAGAAGGAGAAGGAGAAGGAGAAGGAGAAGGAGAAGGAGGAGGAGAAGGAGGAGGAGAAGGAGGAGGAGAAGGAGAAGGAGGAGGAGAAGGAGGAGAAGGAGGAGAAGGAGGAGAAGGGCCCGAAGTAACTGCACAGTGAATTTCCTTACCATGAGCCAGGCTCATTCCCTGAGCTGACCAATATCTCCGAGCTCCCCTTCATGGCACAGCCCTGCCAGTAAAGAACAGAAGTTCCTGCTGCTCCCACTGGAATTCTGTAGCGTGCCTGGCATTCCATATGTTATGCTGCCTGAGAATTCCTGCAGCCGTCCTTGGGAAGAGCAGTTCACTGCCACAGGAGGAACAAGAGGAAAGCAGCTGCCACTCTCGGGTTCTGTGCCCTGTAAAAAGTAAAAGCAGATAAAGATCAAAGCTCCATAAAGCTGGAACCATCTCCAACCTCGGGACAGCACTTCTGTGGGAAAAGCGTAGATGGGCAATTAGGAAGGAGATCATCATGCAAATGGGCAAGGGGGGGGAATTAAATTCTGCTGCTTTCTGATTGAGGCCTGCTTCAATTTGCAGCCTTTATAATATCAGTTTAATGGGACTTTTTGTGCTTTAAAGAGGTTTTTATTAGCTGGGGGTTGTCCCTGCCTGGACTGAGGCACAGCACAATGAGTCTCCTGCCTCCTGAAGCCGTGTCGTTATCCCAGCATCTGAAATTAAAAACCAGCACTCTGGGAAACCTCTCTACTCTGAGGAGAAGTGTGAGGAGCGTTTGGGTCTGTGGAAAGCCTGGAACAGCTCTGAGAGACACCAAACATCCTGTGGATCCCAATAAACAGCAAAACATTCCAGCAGCTCCTTCCAACACCGCCCTTGTAGGGAACTCTGTCACCCCAGTGGGTATTTGTGGGAGTAAGGAAGAAATCCCACTAATGACCTCAGTGTGAACACCTCTGGTTCGTCTGGGGATAAATCTCCTTTATCCTTCTGGGAGAATAAAGGAATCCAATGCTGCCTTAATCCCCTGCTCCTCGGAGTCTGCATTTCCAGAATCCATCTCCTGGCCCAGCATGGGAAGGGTTGTCCAGCGCTGGAACAGCTGCCCAGGGCAGTGGTGGAGTCACCAACCCTGGAAGTGCTCATAAAATACATGGATATGGCACTTGAGTGTTCATAAAATACCTGGGTAAATACATGGGTAAATATAGGGATAAATTCATGGGTAAATACGTGGATAAAAATATGGATAAATGTATATGGATAAACATATATGGATAATCCATGGATAAATATAGGGATAAATATGTAGGGATAAATATGTATGGATAAATACAGACCTTGCTTCCCTGAACACCAGGAGAGCCGGTGTTTTACCCAGATCCCAGTGCCCTGCACGGCTGCGCTGACACGAGCACAGGCCGATCGCTCTGCCCAGCACCATCCCTCATTCTCCTCCCACGGCTCCCCAAGCGGCCCCAAACCACCCCAGCGTGTCTGTGCCGGGGCCAGGGCCTGCCCCGAGCCCGACCAGAGCCCTGCACCAGCTCCCACCCCCGGGTGAGCTGGGAATGCACTGAGAGCTCGGCTCCCCGGGCTCCCCAGCACCCAAACCGGTCCTCAGACACACAGAAATGCCCAACCTGCCCCTCTGGGCACAGCCAAACACCACAATTCCATCATCCCCAAGCAACTCTGGCACTTGCCTCTTCACCTCCGCCCATTTCCAGTAGCCGGGGCTAGGACCGGGCTGTCAGTAATAGCATTCCCTAGGCAGTTCATCCCAGCACAGAGGAGAAGAGGAGCCTGTCCCTGACCCACACCATGGGCAGGACAAGGGGGGCCCTAGCTGGCTTTGCCTACTCCAGCACCAAAGCTCTTGGTCCCAAAGATGGGGCGAGTTCAGTGGTTTTTCCTGTCCTGAAAGAGAGCAGAAAAGGGAAGTTAATCCCACTGTGGAATCCAAGACTCCTGCATTTCCTATTTCTGCTCTGATTGCTCACCGTGGAGTTTTAGCTATGGAAAAAAAAAGGAGAATGACACCATAGCAAATAAAAAGTGCCCTTTTCCAGCATTTTTATTCCAGGCATTAAAAGGATGCTCATTTCTCTTCTAGCATTGTTTCCCTCATTTTAGGAGAACCGTTTTCATCCCAGGCCCCACTCGTCAGTTGTTCAATCCTCTGGCACTGGATTTGGACAAAAGAAGGGACGCACCTGGACTGCAGGAAATCACTGAGAGAAACCCTTCCAAAACGTGACAGAGAAAAACAACAGGAGATGCAGGAAGACACATCCCTCATTTGCACGTCTGGAACGCTTTTCTAAAGACTTCTCTGCATCTGGATGCTCTTTGCTCTTGGCTTT
Source organism: Coloeus monedula (assembly GCF_965178545.1). Taxonomy (NCBI): domain Eukaryota; kingdom Metazoa; phylum Chordata; class Aves; order Passeriformes; family Corvidae; genus Coloeus; species Coloeus monedula. The sequence goes on along the minus strand of NW_028120750.1, from coordinate 78,596 downwards.
CTTCACAGGAATGCATTTGCTGCTAAACACATCTCAGACCCTTACCTGATCGGGATAAGGTGGGATGGAGATGAAGACTCCCACAGGGAATAGCCAGGGAGATGCAGGGCCTGGGAACATCAAGGACGGAGAAGAGAAGGAACAGGGATTGTTTTTCTTGTTTAGAGCCAGCAGTGCTGTGAGCTTGGAGAACACACGGCACCGCAGGGATCCAGGGCAGGAGCGGGATAACTGCGGGATAAGGGGAATCTGCTCCCACTCCAGGGCTGTGCCAGTGAAGGAGGGGAATTTTTTAGTGCCTTCATTACACACAAAAACCAAACCCAGCACCACCGAGCTGGACTTTCGTGAGCCGCAAAACAAAGCGGCCCCTGGCCTTTGGGGGAACACAACCTCACCGAGTCACGGAGCCAGGGCATGACACTTGGGAATGATCCTTGCTGCTGCCTGCAGGCAAATCGGATGAGGGAGCCACAGGAGCTGCGGGGTTTCCTGCTCTTCCTGCAACGCCATCAGTCCAGACCAGGAGACCTTTCCTGGAACAGATCTTCCCTGTAAAGGGAGCTACACCAAAGCTCAAGCCCTCATTTAGAGACCCTTGGAAAAGCAAAGGTGAGAGGGGATTACCTGGAGCCCCAGGGGACCGAGGCGCAGGCGATGAAGAAGCAGACAGCAAAGTGCTTCCACTGCTTCTCACTCCAGCAAAGGGAACATCCCTGGAATTTCATGGCCAGCGTCGCTCCCAAACCCCACAGGTGAACCCACACGTACTCCAGGACTGATCTCCTTCAAACTTCCAGCAGCACAGACTCACCGGGAGGAACTGCGATCCAAGGACACACATCAGCAACCGTCTTCCCGCTTGCCCCTCTCTCCACATTTTCCCTTTCCAGCGGGATGCAGGTGCCACCCCCCAGAGGCAGGAAAACTGCCTTGCAATCCGCTACAAAACCTGCCTGGAAAGCCCAGGATGCCCGGAGCCAGCAGCCGTTTCTCCTGGAGCTCCTGCTGACAGGCATTTGAAGCCTGCTGTGCCTCACAGCTGCTTTTCTGCCAAGGGCATTCCCATCTTTTCTTTTTTAGCCCAAAGAAAGGTTTGCAAAGCTGAGTTTTGTGAGAAGCGCTTCATATTTGGATCATTCTTAACTTGGAGTTTCCCTTGGCACCAAAATCAGGGGCTCACCTTTTGCTTGGAGCTTGGCTGAAGTCCTCAGCAATGCCAGGGAATGTGGCCATTGGAGGCTTTGGGCAGATTTGGCTCATCTGCCTTTTTAGGCCTTGTTTCTTTCTCTCAGCCTTCCCACTGGATTGTGGCCTCCGAGGAATACGTAAAATCCCATTCCATTCCTATTCTTTCGGACAATTTTTTGTACCGTCCCTGTACAAAACGAGGCCCCCTGTTCGGATGCTTTTCCCCACCGTTCCCCGGCACTTTTATCTGCCGGTGCATTCCCTGCGTTGCTTGGGCTCTTCCCAGGTCTCTGAGCTCCTTCACAAGGCAGCAGATCGATTTGGCCCAGGAACTAAACCCTCCCGAGGAATTGTCTGATGCCATCTCCGCATTTGACACCTGATCCTTGTGCTCAAAGGATCCCTCTTTCTTCCCTTCAGCCAATTCCAAGGCTCGCTGCCCCCAGCTGCGATCAGGCCCCAGCCTGATCCCTGCAGTCTTCCCTGCCGGGATCCTGCTCAGGAATCCCTGGGCTACAAATGTAAGAATTCATTCTTCCCACCCCTGCCCAGTTCCAAAGGATTTGGTGTCTGCCTTACCCGGCTGGAGCCTGCTTCCAACTCTGTTCTTGCTGCTTCTGCTGCTTTCCAGTTCCCAGGAATTCCACCGACAGAGCGACAGCGTTTTCCAGCTCCGCCAGGATTCCCTCTGCTGCGTTTGGGTGCTGGAAGGATATCAAAACCAGGCTCTCTGGGGCTTTACTATCAGGAAATTACATCCCCGGATTTGTTCATTTCCAAATATTATCTCTTCCCAACAAAGCACTGGGCATCCAAGGAATACAGAAAGTGATGGGCTGACCACTGCTTACTCCTCTGGAATGTCAGAGCTTGGAAAAAAAGAGCACTTGAGGCTTCTCCTGGTGCTGCCCGTGAGGTGTATTCTACTTGAGAGCCCCTTCCCGTGTCTTTCCCTGTATCCACCAAAAAATCCACCCCTTCATTCCCCAGCTGCTTGCTTCCTCCCTCTTTTCCTGTATCCAACAGATTTTTAACAGGTCAATAGTCCCCTCTGCAAGAGCACCTTTCATTCCAAACCTAAGAACAAACGAATCACTTCCCTTCCACCGTCCTTATTAGGATTCCACTGAGAGCAGTGGATGGAAAATGATCCTCTCCTGGTCCCTGCTGGATTCCCGGAGCAGGGATCCTTTCCCTCTTTCCCCCCACCACGGTGCCCTCCTCCCCCTCCCGCCCCACCCCACACCCTTTTCAGGCTTTGTTCCACAGCTTTTGCCTCCAGGCCTCAGATCCTTTCGTTCTCCACGAGCTCCCAGCAGCTCCACAGCCTTCCCGCTCCCATCCTGACCATTTCTCCGGGAATGGAGCTCCGCATTTCAATTGCCTTCTCTTTTCTCTGACAATTCCTACCAATCCAGAAGACCTAAAGCTGACACAAGGAACACTCGGTGCCCACAAATCCAAACCCAGACCCGGCCATCCCCAAACCAGCAACTCCCGGACAATTTGCGTTCATTCCAACCTAACACTGAGGACTCACCCAACCCTTCAAAATTCCCAAGAAATATCCTGTTGCCTTCACAGCTCCCAGGGGATTCTGCTTCGTGCTCACACGAAGGATTTGGGACTTCCCTGAAAAAACCCGTGCAGGGCACGCTGGAATCCCCGATCCCGTGAATCCGGGGAGCGTTAAAAGCTCGGTCCAGCCTGGGCCCCCGGAAATTTTTGCCAAGTATCCCCCAAGTCCTCGGGATAACAGAACTCTCTGGTACTGCATTTTTGGCGTTGTAAAGCCTGGAATTCCTTTATTCCTAGTGCTGGGCTCTGCATATGGCTGAGAAAATCCCGGCCTCCACACAGACCCAGATTCCAAACTTTTTGATACATTTCAGCAAGCCGAGAAATTCACCTTCCCTACTTCTTCTTAAGGGCATCCTTCTCTTCCCTTACCCGGCGTGCTCTCTCCCACTGGGGGTGGGTTTTCCCCTTCCCATGCTAATTAGTCCCTACTTCTAGGAGGTTTAGGTACCTTTCTTCCCTGGGACGGATTTCTTAACACAGCTACCGAGGCTTTGGGAGTCTCCTTTATCTTCTACTTTCTGGATCCATAAATGCCACAATCCAGACGCCCAACTTCAACAAGACATCCTTTCTACCTAAAAACACACACTCTCAACTCTTAGATCTTTTAAAGTTTTACCCCCGCAAAATTCCCCTATTTTTCCACCACTGAATTCCTCAGTCCTGCTACCAAGGATTTCTTGAATACCACGGGGCTTTTCTCAAGATTTACCCCCACGACCTTCCCTACGTGCCCACTGCTCATCACCTCATTTTTCCCTCAATGTGGTCGTTCTCCACCCCAGAGAGTTTGTCAAGTGTTGCCTCCAAAATGTTCCCCATCTCTCCACTACTCAGTTCCCCATTTTGCCTCCAAAATATTCAATCTGTCCCCTCCACATTGCATCCACTTTTACCCCCAGCGTTTTACTTCCTCTACAATATTGATTCAACTTTTTCCACCCCAAAAATGTCCATTCTCTCCCTTAAACAGCACCTCAGCTTTTCCCTCAAAAATGCCCCAGAGGGAAACTCAGATTCAGACCCCAAACTCCCATTTGCCTACACAAACAGTTCTTGTGGCCCCTCTCAATTCCCCCAGGCTTTCAGCTAAAGGAAGAACTGGAAGCCTATTCCCTCATCTCCACCCTTGTTTTGCTTTCCTGGAAAACCTTGCGATCCCACACTTTCTCCAAGAGATCTGCTGGGACTACTGGAAGGTTTGCTCTCTCAGAGCGCCAGGGGGCTTTACAGCACTTGTTCCTCTGCATCTTTACCCTTTTATCAGCTTTCCCCTGGAACGGTGTTGTGGGAGAAGCTTGGAACTACCAGAAATGGATTGTGTTCACATTTTTGCCCCACCAGTTTTTATCTGGTTTCAAATTCCTGGAATTACCCTCAAATGTGCCCTAGAACACTGCTGTGAAAGGATCAATGAGAAGAACAGCCGGAAAGCAGAAAACCACCTCCAGCAGCAGCCACAATGATCCCATTTCTCTTCTTACCTGGTCCTGCCAGAGCTCCCAACAGCCATTCCCATTCCAAAACAAGAGCTATGGAAGACATTCCTGCTGTCCGTGAGGGTGAGGTGGCAGTTCTGGATGTTCTTCGCTGTGCAATCAGACAACAAACAGAGTGTAAATGATCCTGGTGGTCCCTTCCAAGCCAAACCAGCCCGTGATTCCATGCGTGGATCAGCACCTGTCCCAGCTCCATTCCAGAAACCTCCTCCCACTAACCCAGAACTTTCCTTTTTCTGCTCAACATCAGGGGTTTGCTGCCGAGTGCCCCGGGCAGGGGACGCCTCAGCCTTCCCTGGGACCGCAGCATTCCCTGGGCTGCCTCAGCATCCCCTGCGCTGCTGTTCCACGCCCATCCCGTGGTCCAGCGCCTGCGCGGGCTGCAGTGCCGGGCTCTCCCCACGAGGCGGCAGCACCGGGAGCGAGCAGCCCCGGCCGGTCCCGCTGTCTCGGGGCAGCTGCGCCTTTAACCCGCCCTGAGCCGGCGGGGCCGTGAATACAGCGGGCACAAACCCCACCGCTCCCCTTTATTTCACCCTCAGAGGCACAGGATCGCAGCATTTCCTGGGCTGCAAGGGACCCACAGGGAGCATCGAGTCCAAATCCTGGCCCTGCACCCCAAGAATCCCACCCTGTGCCCGAGAGCCTTGTTCAGACCCAAACTCTTCCCCCAAGATCCTGAAAACACAGCGGGGCTGTGGGAGAAGGATGACCACGGAGGATTTTTTTATACAGATCTCCTTGCACGATCGTTAAATAATATTATTAGACAGTCCAGGAACGCATCCCTGTGCCGGGACAGCCACCCCTGTGCCGGAACACTCATCCCTGGGCCGGAATACCGATCCCCCGCGGCCCCCACCGTCCGCTCGGGGCTGTCCCCGTTCCCCGCTCACCTCCGAGCCCGGAGCACCCGCCCCGGTGCCCCCGGCCCGGCAGCGCTGCTCCCCGGGCTCCCCGCCATTGGCGCTCCTGGCGAAGAAGGGCGGAAGTCACCGGTACCGCACCGATGTGGCTATTCGACCTTCTCAAGATGGCGGCCGGAAGGACCCCCCCCCCCCCCCCGGTCCGTCTATTCGACTGCCTGAATGCTCCCGCCTGCCCCAGGCGCCGCTGACCCCACAGTCGGTGTCCGCGTAGCGGGAAACGCCTCAGAAAATTGCGCGCAAGCGCTGGGCTGGCGTCGGCGTCGGCGTCGGCGTCGCGTTCAGGCAGCCGAATAGACGCAGCTTGGGGGGGGGGGGGGGGCCTTCCCTGCCGCCATATTGAGAAGGTCAGAAAACACTGCACACGACCGCCATCTTTAGTGTGGCAGTGACGACACTTCCGCCCTTCGCCGCCATCTTGGGTGCTGGCAGAAGCCACTTCCGGTCGAGCCGCCATCTTTAGTGTGGTACACTTAGGGCCCCCGCCGCCCCTCACAAGGGCTTCTGTCTAGTCGGCTGCCTGAATCCGGCCCGGACTCCGACGCCGGCCCCGCGCTTTCCGCGCGATTTTCCGCCGTGCTTCCCGGTGCGAGGACACGGCTGGCGGGGTCAGCCGCGCCGGAGGCGGCCGACGGCTCCGCGACCGGCGGCAGGCATCGGCAGGGACACCTCTCGCAGGGGGCCTACTGCGTCCGCCATCTTGAGTGTGGCGGAAGTGTAAACCACCCTCTGCAAGGTCCTGGCAGATAATAAAATAATAAAATAAAATAAATACTGTCATATTCTAATAAAAACGTCACTTAACGCCGTCCCGAGAGCGCGGAACTGCGCCTTCCTTTCCGAGCCGCCTCCTTGAGAGCGACACGCGGGCGGCTCGATTCCGACCGTGCCCGCCCGGTGCCTCCCGCCCGGGTCGCGCTGCGACCGCGCCTCTGCTGCCCGGCAAAACCGGCCCCGCCGGGCCGCCCCCCGCGCTGTCATTCCCCGCGGTCACCGCCCCGCACGGCGCCCGGCCCTTTCCATAGCTGTGGCCCCACTCGTGCACGGCCGTGTCCCTTGGCGCTCCGAACCGCCCTTCGCCCCTCCCCTCCGCTGACAGACCCGGCCCCGCTCGCTCCCGCTCCTTGCCACGCTCGGCAGCCACCGAGGCCGCCGCCCTCTCGGCTCAGCCGGCACCGGGCGGCAGCAGCGCCGGGGCGCCGTGTCGGGGGCGGCAGTGCCGCGCTCTCGCCACCAGGCGGCAGCAGCGCCGCCCAGCTCAGCCCGGGGGCAGGCACAGAGCACAGGGAAAAGCCGGCTCCGGGCGCTCTGCAGCTCCTGCAGCCCGAGCGTCTCGGCTCCTGCGGCCAGGCGCTTGCTGCTTTCCTTCCTACAGAAAAACGCCGGCTCCTTATTCTCAACACCTGCGGATCTCTATTCCCAGCTTCTTATATTGCTGTATGCGACAGAGTAGACAGAGAGGGCTGGCTTATTTCAAAATGAATTTACATCTAAATCAGTAGCATTTGCCTATAGACGTAAAAGTGAAGAACTTAACAGGTTTTAGTATTCTGCACACAGCCCTCGCTGGGAGGAATGATAAAAAGTTAAAAACAAATGAAATTTTAAAAGTAGAAAGTTAGAAACAAAGTTACAACGGCAGAAATTTAGAAACAAACAAAGAGGTAAAATACAAGAAACAAACAAATTTCTAAAGGGAGAAAGTTGAAAACAAACAAAGTTAGAAACAAACAAACAAAAAAATTAGAAACAAACAAAATTAGAAAGGTAGAAATTTAGAAACAAAGTCAGAAAGGCAAGTGTTGAGCCTTTGACAGGGTACCCCTCCTTCTCGGACCAGGGTGAAAGAGCAGAGGAGGCTGCTGTTCTGCTAAGTTCTTTATTTCACGGTCTCACAGCTGTCTTGAAGGCAGAGTTCGAATGGGGTTACATGATACAGCCAAGCAGCAGCAGCAGGCAAAACCAGCTTCTTCTATATGCTCCATACACTCTATTTTTTCTTACAGAAGTGTGGATTCCATTTGTTCATTGACCAGTAAGATTAACACACGATTCTAGTTTTCCTTAAACCCATCCTGGTCTAATTCTAACAGTCGTAAGCCTCACACAAGTGTCATCTGCCCTTGTTCCATAAGGAATCCCTCCACAGACAGGGAGTTGTCACCGGCCACGTGCTCATGGGCTGCAGGGGACACCCGCACTGAGGAGGAAATGGAAATGGGAAAGAGGGAACTGCAACCTGATGGGACGCACCTCTGGCACCACATTTCCTCTTCTTCCTGCTGTCCTGGAAAACCCCAAGTAAATCCGGTCCCTCAGACCTTGCATCCCTGAACACCAGGAGAGCCGGTGTTTTACCCAGATCCCAGTGCCCTGCACGGCTGCGCTGACACGAGCACAGGCCGATCGCTCTGCCCAGCACCATCCCTCATTTTCTTCCCATTGCTCCCCAAGCGGCCCCAAACCACCCCAGCGTGTCTGTGCCGGGGCCAGGGCCTGCCCCGAGCCCGACCAGAGGCTGTCACCCAGCCCTGCACCAGCTCCCACCCCCGGGTGAGCTGGGAATGCACTGAGAGCTCGGCTCCCCGGGCTCCCCAGCACCCAAACCGGTCCTCAGACACACAGAAATGCCCAACCTGCCCCTCTGGGCACAGCCAAACACCACAATTCCATCATCCCCAAGCAACTCTGGCACTTGCCTCTTCACCTCCGCCCATTTCCGCCCCTAGCCGGGGCTAGGACCGGGCTGTCAGTAATAGCATTCCCTAGGCAGTTCATCCCAGCACAGAGGAGAAGAGGAGCCTGTCCCTGACCCACACCATGGGCAGGACAAGGGGGGCCCTAGCTGGCTTTGCCTACTCCAGCACCAAAGCTCTTGGTCCCAAAGATGGGGCGAGTTCAGTGGTTTTTCCTGTCCTGAAAGAGAGCAGAAAAGGGAAGTTAATCCCACTGTGGAATCCAAGACTCCTGCATTTCCTATTTCTGCTCTGATTGCTCACCGTGGAGTTTTAGCCATGGAAAAAAAAGGAGAATGACACCATATCAAATAAAAAGTTGATTAATCCACGTAGGGGCTGTGGAGAGGATACAAAGGAGCTTTTCCATGATTTTGGGGCTTGAAGAGGGACTGAATTTCCCTCAAAGCTGGGATGGGCCTGAGGATAATAAAGCAAAGGAGCAGCTTCATCTCTCCCTGGCAGAGAGCTCGGGGCTCCATTATGGATACAAATCAATCCCAGCAGGATTTCAAAGGGTTTCTTTAGGATGTCAGGTCCCTCTTTATCAGATCCCTGCTGGGATTCAGGGCCTGCCTGGTCACGGGGTGCTTTGATAAGGGCTGGATTTAAATCCCAGATCTGAGAACAGACATGAAAGGTCCCTGGGTTTCTAGGGGGTTGAAAAACTCAAGCTGGATTCGCTGCAGAGCTGAAAAATCAGGGTAAGAGAGAGCAAGGAGTGGCCAGCAGGCCCAGGCTCCTGATCACGCCCCTGGGATCCATGGGATCCATAGGATCCACGGCCTCTGGCACGCTGCTCCAGCACCCTGCAGGGTGACTGACAGCCGGGCAGGGGAAGGAGCCACCAGCAGCTCTGCCATGTGCACCATCATTCACCTTGCACGTGGCCTAAACAGCTACCAAGCACTGATGGACTGACTGAGCCGAAAATATCGGAGAGATCTCAGTTTGCACTCCAAATTCCCTGCAGCCTGTTCCCTTCCTGATCCATCCCTTGAAGCAGCAAGAGTGGAATTCCTTCCGTCGTTGCTCTTTCCCTCCTGTTTTCCACTCAACAAGAAAAAGAGCAGCCACGTGAACAGGAGTAAAAGCCCCAAACCCACAAAAAAGCACATTCTCAGCATCACTAATCCCTGCCAAACTGCCAGGAACCTTCCAAAACTACATCCAAGCTTGGAAACAGGGATCCAGTTGTTTGTTTAAGCAGCTATTGATCCAGTCTCTTCCAGCTAATTAAACTATTCACTATTTAAACTCATTAAACTGCTCATCCTGCTCCTGGCAGCCAGAGGCAAAGAAGAAATCGTGTCTAGATTAAATGGTGTTGGTGAATGTGCCCATCCCAGTCCTTGGAGAGGTTGGAATTGCATCCCTGTTCCTCTGCTCTCTTTTCCTTCCTTTTTCTTGGAGTGATTCCCACCCGGATTCCTCAGCTCCAGCTCTCTGAGCAGCCTCAGGGGGAGCATTTCATCCCCTTGGAGCCAACTCCATTTGTTGCATCCTTCATGCCTCAACCACCCCTAAAAGCAGGCAAGTGCTGATGGGCAGTGCAGCTGCTTCCACTTGGGAATGTTTCCAGTGGAACAGGGAGGGAATTCTGAGAAGCTTCCACCCACTGCACGTTATTGCTGGATAAAAGGTGAGGCAGCAAAGGATCAACAAAAAGAGATTTCAGCAAGACAAAGTCCAGACAGAGAGGCTGCAAGTGTGGCTGGGGCTGCTAAACTGGGAAAACTGCAAGGTCAGGCTGTGGGAACATGGATTATACTGAGGTCTGGAACTGGTGTTGGGAAGAGAGGGAGAAGGAGAAGGAGAAGGAGAAGGAGAAGGAGAAGGAGAAGGAGAAGGAGAAGGAGAAGGAGAAGGAGAAGGAGAAGGAGAAGGAGAAGGAGAAGGAGGAGGAGAAGGAGAAGGAGAAGGAGAAGGAGAAGGAGGAGGAGAAGGAGGAGAAGGAGGAGAAGGAGGAGAAGGGCCCGAAGTAACTGCACAGTGAATTTCCTTACCATGAGCCAGGCTCATTCCCTGAGCTGACCAATATCTCCGAGCTCCCCTTCATGGCACAGCCCTGCCAGTAAAGAACAGAAGTTCCTGCTGCTCCCACTGGAATTCTGTAGCGTGCCTGGCATTCCATACGTTATGCTGCCTGAGAATTCCTGCAGCCGTCCTCGGGAAGAGCAGTTCACTGCCACAGGAGGAACAAGAGGAAAGCAGCTGCCACTCTCGGGTTCTGTGCCCTGTAAAAAGTAAAACCAGATAAAGATCAAAGCTCCATAAAGCTGGAACCATCTCCAACCTCGGGACAGCACTTCTGTGGGAAAAGCGTAGATGGGCAATTAGGAAGGAGATCATCATGCAAATGGGCAAGGGGGGGGAATTAAATTCTGCTGCTTTCTGATTGAGGCCTGCTTCAATTTGCAGCCTTTATAATATCAGTTTAATGGGACTTTTTGTGCTTTAAAGAGGTTTTTATTAGCTGGGGGTTGTCCCTGCCTGGACTGAGGCACAGCACAATGAGTCTCCTGCCTCCTGAAGCCGTGTCGTTATCCCAGCATCTAAAATTAAAAACCAGCACTCTGGGAAACCTCTCTACTCTGAGGAGAAGTGTGAGGAGCGTTTGGGTCTGTGGAAAGCCTGGAACAGCTCTGAGAGACACCAAACATCCTGTGGATCCCAATAAACAGCAAAACATTCCAGCAGCTCCTTCCAACACCGCCCTTGTAGGGAAGTCTGTCACCCCAGTGGGTATTTGTGGGAGTAAGGAAGAAATCCCACTAATGACCTCAGTGTGATCACCTCTGGTTCGTCTGGGGATAAATCTCCTTTATCCTTCTGGGAGAATAAAGGAATCCAATGCTGCCTTAATCCCCTGCTCCTCAGAGTCTGCATTTCCAGAATCCATCTCCTGGCCCAGCATGGGGAGGGTTGTCCAGCGCTGGAACAGCTGCCCAGGGCAGTGGTGGAGTCACCAACCCTGGAAGTGCTCATAAAATACATGGATATGGCACTTGAGTGTTCATAAAATACCTGGGTAAATACATGGGTAAATATAGGGATAAATTCATGGGTAAATACGTGGATAAAAATATGGATAAATGTATATGGATAAACATATATGGATAATCCATGGATAAATATAGGGATAAATATGTAGGGATAAATATGTATGGATAAATACAGACCTTGCTTCCCTGAACACCAGGAGAGCCGGTGTTTTACCCAGATCCCAGTGCCCTGCACGGCTGCGCTGACACGAGCACAGGCCGATCGCTCTGCCCAGCACCATCCCTCATTCTCCTCCCACGGCTCCCCAAGCGGCCCCAAACCACCCCAGCGTGTCTGTGCCGGGGCCAGGGCCTGCCCCGAGCCCGACCAGAGCCCTGCACCAGCTCCCACCCCCGGGTGAGCTGGGAATGCACTGAGAGCTCGGCTCCCCGGGCTCCCCAGCACCCAAACCGGTCCTCAGACACACAGAAATGCCCAACCTGCCCCTCTGGGCACAGCCAAACACCACAATTCCATCATCCCCAAGCAACTCTGGCACTTGCCTCTTCACCTCCGCCCATTTCCAGTAGCCGGGGCTAGGACCGGGCTGTCAGTAATAGCATTCCCTAGGCAGTTCATCCCAGCACAGAGGAGAAGAGGAGCCTGTCCCTGACCCACACCATGGGCAGGACAAGGGGGGCCCTAGCTGGCTTTGCCTACTCCAGCACCAAAGCTCTTGGTCCCAAAGATGGGGCGAGTTCAGTGGTTTTTCCTGTCCTGAAAGAGAGCAGAAAAGGGAAGTTAATCCCACTGTGGAATCCAAGACTCCTGCATTTCCTATTTCTGCTCTGATTGCTCACCGTGGAGTTTTAGCTATGGAAAAAAAAAGGAGAATGACACCATAGCAAATAAAAAGTGCCCTTTTCCAGCATTTTTATTCCAGGCATTAAAAGGATGCTCATTTCTCTTCTAGCATTGTTTCCCTCATTTTAGGAGAACCGTTTTCATCCCAGGCCCCACTCGTCAGTTGTTCGATCCTCTGGCACTGGATTTGGACAAAAGAAGGGACGCACCTGGACTGCAGGAAATCACTGAGAGAAACCCTTCCAAAACGTGACAGAGAAAAACAACAGGAGATGCAGGAAGACACATCCCTCATTTGCACGTCTGGAACGCTTTTCTAAAGACTTCTCTGCATCTGGATGCTCTTTGCTCTTGGCTTTCTTCACAGGAATGCATTTGCTGCTAAACACATCTCAGACCCTTACCTGATCGGGATAAGGTGGGATGGAGATGAAGACTCCCACAGGGAATAGCCAGGGAGATGCAGGGCCTGGGAACATCAAGGACGGAGAAGAGAAGGAACAGGGATTGTTTTTCTTGTTTAGAGCCAGCAGTGCTGTGAGCTTGGAGAACACACGGCACCGCAGGGATCCAGGGCAGGAGCGGGATAACTGCGGGATAAGGGGAATCTGCTCCCACTCCAGGGCTGTGCCAGTGAAGGAGGGGAATTTTTTAGTGCCTTCATTACACACAAAAACCAAACCCAGCACCACCGAGCTGGACTTTCGTGAGCCGCAAAACAAAGCGGCCCCTGGCCTTTGGGGGAACACAACCTCACCGAGTCACGGAGCCAGGGCATGACACTTGGGAATGATCCTTGCTGCTGCCTGCAGGCAAATCGGATGAGGGAGCCACAGGAGCTGCGGGGTTTCCTGCTCTTCCTGCAACGCCATCGGTCCAGACCAGGAGACCTTTCCTGGAACAGATCTTCCCTGTAAAGGGAGCTACACCAAAGCTCAAGCCCTCATTTAGAGACCCTTGGAAAAGCAAAGGTGAGAGGGGATTACCTGGAGCCCCAGGGGACCGAGGCGCAGGCGATGAAGAAGCAGACAGCAAAGTGCTTCCACTGCTTCTCACTCCAGCAAAGGGAACATCCCTGGAATTTCATGGCCAGCGTCGCTCCCAAACCCCACAGGTGAACCCACACGTACTCCAGGACTGATCTCCTTCAAACTTCCAGCAGCACAGACTCACCGGGAGGAACTGCGATCCAAGGACACACATCAGCAACCGTCTTCCCGCTTGCCCCTCTCTCCACATTTTCCCTTTCCAGCGGGATGCAGGTGCCACCCCCCAGAGGCAGGAAAACTGCCTTGCAATCCGCTACAAAACCTGCCTGGAAAGCCCAGGATGCCCGGAGCCAGCAGCCGTTTCTCCTGGAGCTCCTGCTGACAGGCATTTGAAGCCTGCTGTGCCTCACAGCTGCTTTTCTGCCAAGGGCATTCCCATCTTTTCTTTTTTAGCCCAAAGAAAGGTTTGCAAAGCTGAGTTTTGTGAGAAGCGCTTCATATTTGGATCATTCTTAACTTGGAGTTTCCCTTGGCACCAAAATCAGGGGCTCACCTTTTGCTTGGAGCTTGGCTGAAGTCCTCAGCAATGCCAGGGAATGTGGCCATTGGAGGCTTTGGGCAGATTTGGCTCATCTGCCTTTTTAGGCCTTGTTTCTTTCTCTCAGCCTTCCCACTGGATTGTGGCCTCCGAGGAATACGTAAAATCCCATTCCATTCCTATTCTTTCGGACAATTTTTTGTACCGTCCCTGTACAAAACGAGGCCCCCTGTTCGGATGCTTTTCCCCACCGTTCCCCGGCACTTTTATCTGCCGGTGCATTCCCTGCGTTGCTTGGGCTCTTCCCAGGTCTCTGAGCTCCTTCACAAGGCAGCAGATCGATTTGGCCCAGGAACTAAACCCTCCCGAGGAATTGTCTGATGCCATCTCCGCATTTGACACCTGATCCTTGTGCTCAAAGGATCCCTCTTTCTTCCCTTCAGCCAATTCCAAGGCTCGCTGCCCCCAGCTGCGATCAGGCCCCAGCCTGATCCCTGCAGTCTTCCCTGCCGGGATCCTGCTCAGGAATCCCTGGGCTACAAATGTAAGAATTCATTCTTCCCACCCCTGCCCAGTTCCAAAGGATTTGGTGTCTGCCTTACCCGGCTGGAGCCTGCTTCCAACTCTGTTCTTGCTGCTTCTGCTGCTTTCCAGTTCCCAGGAATTCCACCGACGGAGCGACAGCGTTTTCCAGCTCCGCCAGGATTCCCTCTGCTGCGTTTGGGTGCTGGAAGGATATCAAAACCAGGCTCTCTGGGGCTTTACTATCAGGAAATTACATCCCCGGATTTGTTCATTTCCAAATATTATCTCTTCCCAACAAAGCACTGGGCATCCAAGGAATACAGAAAGTGATGGGCTGACCACTGCTTACTCCTCTGGAATGTCAGAGCTTGGAAAAAAAGGGCACTTGAGGCTTCTCCTGGTGCTGCCCGTGAGGTGTATTCTACTTGAGAGCCCCTTCCCGTGTCTTTCCCTGTATCCACCAAAAAATCCACCCCTTCATTCCCCAGCTGCTTGCTTCCTCCCTCTTTTCCTGTATCCAACAGAATTTTAACAGGTCAATAGTCCCCTCTGCAAGAGCACCTTTCATTCCAAACCTAAGAACAAACGAATCATTTCCCTTCCACCGTCCTTATTAGGATGCCACTGAGAGCAGTGGATGGAAAATGATCCTCTCCTGGTCCCTGCTGGATTCCCGGAGCAGGGATCCTTTCCCTCTTTCCCCCCACCACGGTGCCCTCCTCCCCCTCCCGCCCCACCCCACACCCTTTTCAGGCTTTGTTCCACAGCTTTTGCCTCCAGGCCTCAGATCCTTTCGTTCTCCACGAGCTCCCAGCAGCTCCACAGCCTTCCCGCTCCCATCCTGACCATTTCTCCGGGAATGGAGCTCCGCATTTCAATTGCCTTCTCTTTTCTCTGACAATTCCTACCAATCCAGAAGACCTAAAGCTGACACAAGGAACACTCGGTGCCCACAAATCCAAACCCAGACCCGGCCATCCCCAAACCAGCAACTCCCGGACAATTTGCGTTCATTCCAACCTAACACTGAGGACTCACCCAACCCTTCAAAATTCCCAAGAAATATCCTGTTGCCTTCACAGCTCCCAGGGGATTCTGCTTCGTGCTCACACGAAGGATTTGGGACTTCCCTGAAAAAACCCGTGCAGGGCACGCTGGAATCCCCGATCCCGTGAATCCGGGGAGCGTTAAAAGCTCGGTCCAGCCTGGGCCCCTGGAAATTTTTGCCAAGTATCCCCCAAGTCCTCGGGATAACAGAACTCTCTGGTACTGCATTTTTGGCATTGTAAAGCCTGGAATTCCTTTATTCCTAGTGCTGGGCTCTGCATATGGCTGAGAAAATCCCGGCCTCCACACAGACCCAGATTCCAAACTTTTTGATACATTTCAGCAAGCCGAGAAATTCACCTTCCCTACTTCTTCTTAAGGGCATCCTTCTCTTCCCTTACCCGGCGTGCTCTCTCCCACTGGGGGTGGGTTTTCCCCTTCCCATGCTAATTAGTCCCTACTTCTAGGAGGTTTAGGTACCTTTCTTCCCTGGGACGGATTTCTTAACACAGCTACCGAGGCTTTGGGAGTCTCCTTTATCTTCTACTTTCTGGATCCATAAATGCCACAATCCAGACGCCCAACTTCAACAAGACATCCTTTCTACCTAAAAACACACACTCTCAACTCTTAGATCTTTTAAAGTTTTACCCCCGCAAAATTCCCCTATTTTTCCACCACTGAATTCCTCAGTCCTGCTACCAAGGATTTCTTGAATACCACGGGGCTTTTCTCAAGATTTACCCCCACGACCTTCCCTACGTGCCCACTGCTCATCACCTCATTTTTCCCTCAATGTGGTCGTTCTCCACCCCAGAGAGTTTGTCAAGTGTTGCCTCCAAAATGTTCCCCATCTCTCCACTACTCAGTTCCCCATTTTGCCTCCAAAATATTCAATCTGTCCCCTCCACATTGCATCCACTTTTACCCCCAGCGTTTTACTTCCTCTACAATATTGATTCAACTTTTTCCACCCCAAAAATGTCCATTCTCTCCCTTAAACAGCACCTCAGCTTTTCCCTCAAAAATGCCCCAGAGGGAAACTCAGATTCAGACCCCAAACTCCCATTTGCCTACACAAACAGTTCTTGTGGCCCCTCTCAATTCCCCCAGGCTTTCAGCTAAAGGAAGAACTGGAAGCCTATTCCCTCATCTCCACCCTTGTTTTGCTTTCCTGGAAAACCTTGCGATCCCACACTTTCTCCAAGAGATCTGCTGGGACTACTGGAAGGTTTGCTCTCTCAGAGCGCCAGGGGGCTTTACAGCACTTGTTCCTCTGCATCTTTACCCTTTTATCAGCTTTCCCCTGGAACGGTGTTGTGGGAGAAGCTTGGAACTACCAGAAATGGATTGTGTTCACATTTTTGCCCCACCAGTTTTTATCTGGTTTCAAATTCCTGGAATTACCCTCAAATGTGCCCTAGAACACTGCTGTGAAAGGATCAATGAGAAGAACAGCCGGAAAGCAGAAAACCACCTCCAGCAGCAGCCACAATGATCCCATTTCTCTTCTTACCTGGTCCTGCCAGAGCTCCCAACAGCCATTCCCATTCCAAAACAAGAGCTATGGAAGACATTCCTGCTGTCCGTGAGGGTGAGGTGGCAGTTCTGGATGTTCTTCGCTGTGCAATCAGACAACAAACAGAGTGTAAATGATCCTGGTGGTCCCTTCCAAGCCAAACCAGCCCGTGATTCCATGCGTGGATCAGCACCTGTCCCAGCTCCATTCCAGAAACCTCCTCCCACTAACCCAGAACTTTCCTTTTTCTGCTCAACATCAGGGGTTTGCTGCCGAGTGCCCCGGGCAGGGGACGCCTCAGCCTTCCCTGGGACCGCAGCATTCCCTGGGCTGCCTCAGCATCCCCTGCGCTGCTGTTCCACGCCCATCCCGTGGTCCAGCGCCTGCGCGGGCTGCAGTGCCGGGCTCTCCCCACGAGGCGGCAGCACCGGGAGCGAGCAGCCCCGGCCGGTCCCGCTGTCTCGGGGCAGCTGCGCCTTTAACCCGCCCTGAGCCGGCGGGGCCGTGAATACAGCGGGCACAAACCCCACCGCTCCCCTTTATTTCACCCTCAGAGGCACAGGATCGCAGCATTTCCTGGGCTGCAAGGGACCCACAGGGAGCATCGAGTCCAAATCCTGGCCCTGCACCCCAAGAATCCCACCCTGTGCCCGAGAGCCTTGTTCAGACCCAAACTCTTCCCCCAAGATCCTGAAAACACAGCGGGGCTGTGGGAGAAGGATGACCACGGAGGATTTTTTTATACAGATCTCCTTGCACGATCGTTAAATAATATTATTAGACAGTCCAGGAACGCATCCCTGTGCCGGGACAGCCACCCCTGTGCCGGAACACTCATCCCTGGGCCGGAATACCGATCCCCCGCGGCCCCCACCGTCCGCTCGGGGCTGTCCCCGTTCCCCGCTCACCTCCGAGCCCGGAGCACCCGCCCCGGTGCCCCCGGCCCGGCAGCGCTGCTCCCCGGGCTCCCCGCCATTGGCGCTCCTGGCGAAGAAGGGCGGAAGTCACCGATACGGCACCGATGTGGCTATTCGACCTTCTCAAGATGGCGGCCGGAAGGACCCCCCCCCCCCCCCCCCGCTCCGTCTATTCGACTGCCTGAATGCTCCCGCCTGCCCCAGGCGCCGCTGACCCCACAGTCGGTGTCCGCGTAGCGGGAAACGCCTCAGAAAATTGCGCGCAAGCGCTGGGCTGACGTCGGCGTCGGCGTCGCGTTCAGGCAGCCGAATAGACGCAGCTTGGGGGGGGGGGGGGGGCCTTCCCTGCCGCCATATTGAGAAGGTCAGAAAACACTGCACACGACCGCCATCTTTAGTGTGGCAGTGACGACACTTCCGCCCTTCGCCGCCATCTTGAGTGCTGGCAGAAGCCACTTCCGGTCGAGCCGCCATCTTTAGTGTGGTACACTTAGGGCCCCCGCCGCCCCTCACAAGGGCTTCTGTCTAGTCGGCTGCCTGAATCCGGCCCGGACTCCGACGCCGGCCCCGCGCTTTCCGCGCGATTTTCCGCCGTGCTTCCCGGTGCGAGGACACGGCTGGCGGGGTCAGCCGCGCCGGAGGCGGCCGACGGCTCCGCGACCGGCGGCAGGCATCGGCAGGGACACCTCTCGCAGGGGGCCTACTGCGTCCGCCATCTTGAGTGTGGCGGAAGTGTAAACCACCCTCTGCAAGGTCCTGGCAGATAATAAAATAATAAAATAAAATAAATACTATACTATTCTAATAAAAACGTCACTTAACGCCGTCCCGAGAGCGCGGAACTGCGCCTTCCTTTCCGAGCCGCCTCCTTGAGAGCGACACGCGGGCGGCTCTATTCCGACCGTGCCCGCCCGGTGCCTCCCGCCCGGGTCGCGCTGCGACCGCGCCTCTGCTGCCCGGCAAAACCGGCCCCGCCGGGCCGCCCCCCGCGCTGTCATTCCCCGCGGTCACCGCCCCGCACGGCGCCCGGCCCTTTCCATAGCTGTGGCCCCGCTCGTGCACGGCCGTGTCCCTTGGCGCTCCGAACCGCCCTTCGCCCCTCCCCTCCGCTGACAGACCCGGCCCCGCTCGCTCCCGCTCCTTGCCACGCTCGGCAGCCACCGAGGCCGCCGCCCTCTCGGCTCAGCCGGCACCGGGCGGCAGCAGCGCCGGGGCGCCGTGTCGGGGGCGGCAGTGCCGCCGTGTCGGGGGCGGCAGTGCCGCGCTCTCGCCACCAGGCGGCAGCAGCGCCGCCCAGCTCAGCCCGGGGGCAGGCACAGAGCACAGGGAAAAGCCGGCTCCGGGCGCTCTGCAGCTCCTGCAGCCCGAGCGTCTCGGCTCCTGGGGCCAGGCGCTTGCTGCTTTCCTTCCTACAGAAAAACGCCGGCTCGTTATTCTCAAAACCTGCGGATCTCTATTCCCAGCTTCTTATATTGCTGTATGCGACAGAGTAGACAGAGAGGGCTGGCTTATTTCAAAATGAATTTACATCTAAATCAGTAGCATTTGCCTATAGACGTAAAAGTGAAGAACTTAACAGGTTTTAGTATTCTGCACACAGCCCTCGCTGGGAGGAATGGTAAAAAGTTAAAAACAAATGAAATTTTAAAAGTAGAAAGTTAGAAACAAAGTTACAACGGCAGAAATTTAGAAACAAACAAAGAGGTAAAATACAAGAAACAAACAAATTTCTAAAGGGAGAAAGTTGAAAACAAACAAAGTTAGAAACAAACAAACAAAAAAATTAGAAACAAACAAAATTAGAAAGGTAGAAATTTAGAAACAAAGTCAGAAAGGCAAGTGTTGAGCCTTTGACAGGGTACCCCTCCTTCTCGGACCAGGGTGAAAGAGCAGAGGAGGCTGCTGTTCTGCTAAGTTCTTTATTTCACGGTCTCACAGCTGTCTTGAAGGCAGAGTTCGAATGGGGTTACATGATACAGCCAAGCAGCAGCAGCAGGCAAAACCAGCTTCTTCTATATGCTCCATACACTCTATTTTTTCTTACAGAAGTGTGGATTCCATTTGTTCATTGACCAGTAAGATTAACACACGATTCTAGTTTTCCTTAAACCCATCCTGGTCTAATTCTAACAGTCGTAAGCCTCACACAAGTGTCATCTGCCCTTGTTCCATAAGGAATCCCTCCACAGACAGGGAGTTGTCACCGGCCACGTGCTCATGGGCTGCAGGGGACACCCGCACTGAGGAGGAAATGGAAATGGGAAAGAGGGAACTGCAACCTGATGGGACGCACCTCTGGCACCACATTTCCTCTTCTTCCTGCTGTCCTGGAAAACCCCAAGTAAATCCGGTCCCTCAGACCTTGCATCCCTGAACACCAGGAGAGCCGGTGTTTTACCCAGATCCCAGTGCCCTGCACGGCTGCGCTGACACGAGCACAGGCCGATCGCTCTGCCCAGCACCATCCCTCATTTTCTTCCCATTGCTCCCCAAGCGGCCCCAAACCACCCCAGCGTGTCTGTGCCGGGGCCAGGGCCTGCCCCGAGCCCGACCAGAGGCTGTCACCCAGCCCTGCACCAGCTCCCACCCCCGGGTGAGCTGGGAATGCACTGAGAGCTCGGCTCCCCGGGCTCCCCAGCACCCAAACCGGTCCTCAGACACACAGAAATGCCCAACCTGCCCCTCTGGGCACAGCCAAACACCACAATTCCATCATCCCCAAGCAACTCTGGCACTTGCCTCTTCACCTCCGCCCATTTCCAGTAGCCGGGGCTAGGACCGGGCTGTCAGTAATAGCATTCCCTAGGCAGTTCATCCCAGCACAGAGGAGAAGAGGAGCCTGTCCCTGACCCACACCATGGGCAGGACAAGGGGGGCCCTAGCTGGCTTTGCCTACTCCAGCACCAAAGCTCTTGGTCCCAAAGATGGGGCGAGTTCAGTGGTTTTTCCTGTCCTGAAAGAGAGCAGAAAAGGGAAGTTAATCCCACTGTGGAATCCAAGACTCCTGCATTTCCTATTTCTGCTCTGATTGCTCACCGTGGAGTTTTAGCCATGGAAAAAAAAGGAGAATGACACCATATCAAATAAAAAGTTGATTAATCCACGTAGGGGCTGTGGAGAGGATACAAAGGAGCTTTTCCATGATTTTGGGGCTTGAAGAGGGACTGAATTTCCCTCAAAGCTGGGATGGGCCTGAGGATAATAAAGCAAAGGAGCAGCTTCATCTCTCCCTGGCAGAGAGCTCGGGGCTCCATTATGGATACAAATCAATCCCAGCAGGATTTCAAAGGGTTTCTTTAGGATGTCAGGTCCCTCTTTATCAGATCCCTGCTGGGATTCAGGGCCTGCCTGGTCACGGGGTGCTTTGATAAGGGCTGGATTTAAATCCCAGATCTGAGAACAGACATGAAAGGTCCCTGGGTTTCTAGGGGGTTGAAAAACTCAAGCTGGATTCGCTGCAGAGCTGAAAAATCAGGGTAAGAGAGAGCAAGGAGTGGCCAGCAGGCCCAGGCTCCTGATCACGCCCCTGGGATCCATGGGATCCATAGGATCCACGGCCTCTGGCACGCTGCTCCAGCACCCTGCAGGGTGACTGACAGCCGGGCAGGGGAAGGAGCCACCAGCAGCTCTGCCATGTGCACCATCATTCACCTTGCACGTGGCCTAAACAGCTACCAAGCACTGATGGACTGACTGAGCCGAAAATATCGGAGAGATCTCAGTTTGCACTCCAAATTCCCTGCAGCCTGTTCCCTTCCTGATCCATCCCTTGAAGCAGCAAGAGTGGAATTCCTTCCGTCGTTGCTCTTTCCCTCCTGTTTTCCACTCAACAAGAAAAAGAGCAGCCACGTGAACAGGAGTAAAAGCCCCAAACCCACAAAAAAGCACATTCTCAGCATCACTAATCCCTGCCAAACTGCCAGGAACCTTCCAAAACTACATCCAAGCTTGGAAACAGGGATCCAGTTGTTTGTTTAAGCAGCTATTGATCCAGTCTCTTCCAGCTAATTAAACTATTCACTATTTAAACTCATTAAACTGCTCATCCTGCTCCTGGCAGCCAGAGGCAAAGAAGAAATCGTGTCTAGATTAAATGGTGTTGGTGAATGTGCCCATCCCAGTCCTTGGAGAGGTTGGAATTGCATCCCTGTTCCTCTGCTCTCTTTTCCTTCCTTTTTCTTGGAGTGATTCCCACCCGGATTCCTCAGCTCCAGCTCTCTGAGCAGCCTCAGGGGGAGCATTTCATCCCCTTGGAGCCAACTCCATTTGTTGCATCCTTCATGCCTCAACCACCCCTAAAAGCAGGCAAGTGCTGATGGGCAGTGCAGCTGCTTCCACTTGGGAATGTTTCCAGTGGAACAGGGAGGGAATTCTGAGAAGCTTCCACCCACTGCACGTTATTGCTGGATAAAAGGTGAGGCAGCAAAGGATCAACAAAGGGAGATTTCAGCAAGACAAAGTCCAGACAGAGAGGCTGCAAGTGTGGCTGGGGCTGCTAAACTGGGAAAACTGCAAGGTCAGGCTGTGGGAACATGGATTATACTGAGGTCTGGAACTGGTGTTGGGAAGAGAGGGAGAAGGAGAAGGAGAAGGAGAAGGAGAAGGAGAAGGAGAAGGAGAAGGAGAAGGAGAAGGAGAAGGAGAAGGAGAAGGAGAAGGAGAAGGAGAAGGAGAAGGAGAAGGAGAAGGAGAAGGAGAAGGAGAAGGAGAAGGAGGAGGAGAAGGAGGAGGAGAAGGAGGAGGAGAAGGAGAAGGAGGAGGAGAAGGAGGAGAAGGAGGAGAAGGAGGAGAAGGAGGAGAAGGGCCCGAAGTAACTGCACAGTGAATTTCCTTACCATGAGCCAGGCTCATTCCCTGAGCTGACCAATATCTCCGAGCTCCCCTTCATGGCACAGCCCTGCCAGTAAAGAACAGAAGTTCCTGCTGCTCCCACTGGAATTCTGTAGCGTGCCTGGCATTCCATATGTTATGCTGCCTGAGAATTCCTGCAGCCGTCCTTGGGAAGAGCAGTTCACTGCCACAGGAGGAACAAGAGGAAAGCAGCTGCCACTCTCGGGTTCTGTGCCCTGTAAAAAGTAAAACCAGATAAAGATCAAAGCTCCATAAAGCTGGAACCATCTCCAACCTCGGGACAGCACTTCTGTGGGAAAAGCGTAGATGGGCAATTAGGAAGGAGATCATCATGCAAATGGGCAAGGGGGGGGAATTAAATTCTGCTGCTTTCTGATTGAGGCCTGCTTCAATTTGCAGCCTTTATAATATCAGTTTAATGGGACTTTTTGTGCTTTAAAGAGGTTTTTATTAGCTGGGGGTTGTCCCTGCCTGGACTGAGGCACAGCACAATGAGTCTCCTGCCTCCTGAAGCCGTGTCGTTATCCCAGCATCTGAAATTAAAAACCAGCACTCTGGGAAACCTCTCTACTCTGAGGAGAAGTGTGAGGAGCGTTTGGGTCTGTGGAAAGCCTGGAACAGCTCTGAGAGACACCAAACATCCTGTGGATCCCAATAAACAGCAAAACATTCCAGCAGCTCCTTCCAACACCGCCCTTGTAGGGAACTCTGTCACCCCAGTGGGTATTTGTGGGAGTAAGGAAGAAATCCCACTAATGACCTCAGTGTGAACACCTCTGGTTCGTCTGGGGATAAATCTCCTTTATCCTTCTGGGAGAATAAAGGAATCCAATGCTGCCTTAATCCCCTGCTCCTCGGAGTCTGCATTTCCAGAATCCATCTCCTGGCCCAGCATGGGAAGGGTTGTCCAGCGCTGGAACAGCTGCCCAGGGCAGTGGTGGAGTCACCAACCCTGGAAGTGCTCATAAAATACATGGATATGGCACTTGAGTGTTCATAAAATACCTGGGTAAATACATGGGTAAATATAGGGATAAATTCATGGGTAAATACGTGGATAAAAATATGGATAAATGTATATGGATAAACATATATGGATAATCCATGGATAAATATAGGGATAAATATGTAGGGATAAATATGTATGGATAAATACAGACCTTGCTTCCCTGAACACCAGGAGAGCCGGTGTTTTACCCAGATCCCAGTGCCCTGCACGGCTGCGCTGACACGAGCACAGGCCGATCGCTCTGCCCAGCACCATCCCTCATTCTCCTCCCACGGCTCCCCAAGCGGCCCCAAACCACCCCAGCGTGTCTGTGCCGGGGCCAGGGCCTGCCCCGAGCCCGACCAGAGCCCTGCACCAGCTCCCACCCCCGGGTGAGCTGGGAATGCACTGAGAGCTCGGCTCCCCGGGCTCCCCAGCACCCAAACCGGTCCTCAGACACACAGAAATGCCCAACCTGCCCCTCTGGGCACAGCCAAACACCACAATTCCATCATCCCCAAGCAACTCTGGCACTTGCCTCTTCACCTCCGCCCATTTCCAGTAGCCGGGGCTAGGACCGGGCTGTCAGTAATAGCATTCCCTAGGCAGTTCATCCCAGCGCAGAGGAGAAGAGGAGCCTGTCCCTGACCCACACCATGGGCAGGACAAGGGGGGCCCTAGCTGGCTTTGCCTACTCCAGCACCAAAGCTCTTGGTCCCAAAGATGGGGCGAGTTCAGTGGTTTTTCCTGTCCTGAAAGAGAGCAGAAAAGGGAAGTTAATCCCACTGTGGAATCCAAGACTCCTGCATTTCCTATTTCTGCTCTGATTGCTCACCGTGGAGTTTTAGCTATGGAAAAAAAAAGGAGAATGACACCATATCAAATAAAAAGTGCCCTTTTCCAGCATTTTTATTCCAGGCATTAAAAGGATGCTCATTTCTCTTCTAGCATTGTTTCCCTCATTTTACGAGAACCGTTTTCATCCCAGGCCCCACTCGTCAGTTGTTCAATCCTCTGGCACTGGATTTGGACAAAAGAAGGGACGCACCTGGACTGCAGGAAATCACTGAGAGAAACCCTTCCAAAACGTGACAGAGAAAAACAACAGGAGATGCAGGAAGACACATCCCTCATTTGCACGTCTGGAACGCTTTTCTAAAGACTTCTCTGCATCTGGATGCTCTTTGCTCTTGGCTTTCTTCACAGGAATGCATTTGCTGCTAAACACATCTCAGACCCTTACCTGATCGGGATAAGGTGGGATGGAGATGAAGACTCCCACAGGGAATAGCCAGGGAGATGCAGGGCCTGGGAACATCAAGGACGGAGAAGAGAAGGAACAGGGATTGTTTTTCTTGTTTAGAGCCAGCAGTGCTGTGAGCTTGGAGAACACACGGCACCGCAGGGATCCAGGGCAGGAGCGGGATAACTGCGGGATAAGGGGAATCTGCTCCCACTCCAGGGCTGTGCCAGTGAAGGAGGGGAATTTTTCAGTGCCTTCATTACACACAAAAACCAAACCCAGCACCACCGAGCTGGACTTTCGTGAGCCGCAAAACAAAGCGGCCCCTGGCCTTTGGGGGAACACAACCTCACCGAGTCACGGAGCCAGGGCATGACACTTGGGAATGATCCTTGCTGCTGCCTGCAGGCAAATCGGATGAGGGAGCCACAGGAGCTGCGGGGTTTCCTGCTCTTCCTGCAACGCCATCGGTCCAGACCAGGAGACCTTTCCTGGAACAGATCTTCCCTGTAAAGGGAGCTACACCAAAGCTCAAGCCCTCATTTAGAGACCCTTGGAAAAGCAAAGGTGAGAGGGGATTACCTGGAGCCCCAGGGGACCGAGGCGCAGGCGATGAAGAAGCAGACAGCAAAGTGCTTCCACTGCTTCTCACTCCAGCAAAGGGAACATCCCTGGAATTTCATGGCCAGCGTCGCTCCCAAACCCCACAGGTGAACCCACACGTACTCCAGGACTGATCTCCTTCAAACTTCCAGCAGCACAGACTCACCGGGAGGAACTGCGATCCAAGGACACACATCAGCAACCGTCTTCCCGCTTGCCCCTCTCTCCACATTTTCCCTTTCCAGCGGGATGCAGGTGCCACCCCCCAGAGGCAGGAAAACTGCCTTGCAATCTGCTACAAAACCTGCCTGGAAAGCCCAGGATGCCCGGAGCCAGCAGCCGTTTCTCCTGGAGCTCCTGCTGACAGGCATTTGAAGCCTGCTGTGCCTCACAGCTGCTTTTCTGCCAAGGGCATTCCCATCTTTTCTTTTTTAGCCCAAAGAAAGGTTTGCAAAGCTGAGTTTTGTGAGAAGCGCTTCATATTTGGATCATTCTTAACTTGGAGTTTCCCTTGGCACCAAAATCAGGGGCTCACCTTTTGCTTGGAGCTTGGCTGAAGTCCTCAGCAATGCCAGGGAATGTGGCCATTGGAGGCTTTGGGCAGATTTGGCTCATCTGCCTTTTTAGGCCTTGTTTCTTTCTCTCAGCCTTCCCACTGGATTGTGGCCTCCGAGGAATACGTAAAATCCCATTCCATTCCTATTCTTTCGGACAATTTTTTGTACCGTCCCTGTACAAAACGAGGCCCCCTGTTCGGATGCTTTTCCCCACCGTTCCCCGGCACTTTTATCTGCCGGTGCATTCCCTGCGTTGCTTGGGCTCTTCCCAGCTCTCTGAGCTCCTTCACAAGGCAGCAGATCGATTTGGCCCAGGAACTAAACCCTCCCGAGGAATTGTCTGATGCCATCTCCGCATTTGACACCTGATCCTTGTGCTCAAAGGATCCCTCTTTCTTCCCTTCAGCCAATTCCAAGGCTCGCTGCCCCCAGCTGCGATCAGGCCCCAGCCTGATCCCTGCAGTCTTCCCTGCCGGGATCCTGCTCAGGAATCCCTGGGCTACAAATGTAAGAATTCATTCTTCCCACCCCTGCCCAGTTCCAAAGGATTTGGTGTCTGCCTTACCCGGCTGGAGCCTGCTTCCAACTCTGTTCTTGCTGCTTCTGCTGCTTTCCAGTTCCCAGGAATTCCACCGACGGAGCGACAGCGTTTTCCAGCTCCGCCAGGATTCCCTCTGCTGCGTTTGGGTGCTGGAAGGATATCAAAACCAGGCTCTCTGGGGCTTTACTATCAGGAAATTACATCCCCGGATTTGTTCATTTCCAAATATTATCTCTTCCCAACAAAGCACTGGGCATCCAAGGAATACAGAAAGTGATGGGCTGACCACTGCTTACTCCTCTGGAATGTCAGAGCTTGGAAAAAAAGGGCACTTGAGGCTTCTCCTGGTGCTGCCCATGAGGTGTATTCTACTTGAGAGCCCCTTCCCGTCTCTTTCCCTGTATCCACCAAAAAATCCACCCCTTCATTCCCCAGCTGCTTGCTTCCTCCCTCTTTTCCTGTATCCAACAGAATTTTAACAGGTCAATAGTCCCCTCTGCAAGAGCACCTTTCATTCCAAACCTAAGAACAAACGAATCACTTCCCTTCCACCGTCCTTATTAGGATTCCACTGAGAGCAGTGGATGGAAAATGATCCTCTCCTGGTCCCTGCTGGATTCCCGGAGCAGGGATCCTTTCCCTCTTTCCCCCCACCACGGTGCCCTCCTCCCCCTCCCGCCCCACCCCACACCCTTTTCAGGCTTTGTTCCACAGCTTTTGCCTCCAGGCCTCAGATCCTTTCGTTCTCCACGAGCTCCCAGCAGCTCCACAGCCTTCCCGCTCCCATCCTGACCATTTCTCCGGGAATGGAGCTCCGCATTTCAATTGCCTTCTCTTTTCTCTGACAATTCCCACCAATCCAGAAGACCTAAAGCTGACACAAGGAACACTCGGTGCCCACAAATCCAAACCCAGACCCGGCCATCCCCAAACCAGCAACTCCCGGACAATTTGCGTTCATTCCAACCTAACACTGAGGACTCACCCAACCCTTCAAAATTCCCAAGAAATATCCTGTTGCCTTCACAGCTCCCAGGGGATTCTGCTTCGTGCTCACACGAAGGATTTGGGACTTCCCTGAAAAAACCCGTGCAGGGCACGCTGGAATCCCCGATCCCGTGAATCCGGGGAGCGTTAAAAGCTCGGTCCAGCCTGGGCCCCCGGAAATTTTTGCCAAGTATCCCCCAAGTCCTCGGGATAACAGAACTCTCTGGTACTGCATTTTTGGCATTGTAAAGCCTGGAATTCCTTTATTCCTAGTGCTGGGCTCTGCATATGGCTGAGAAAATCCCGGCCTCCACACAGACCCAGATTCCAAACTTTTTGATACATTTCAGCAAGCCGAGAAATTCACCTTCCCTACTTCTTCTTAAGGGCATCCTTCTCTTCCCTTACCCGGCGTGCTCTCTCCCACTGGGGGTGGGTTTTCCCCTTCCCATGCTAATTAGTCCCTACTTCTAGGAGGTTTAGGTACCTTTCTTCCCTGGGACGGATTTCTTAACACAGCTACCGAGGCTTTGGGAGTCTCCTTTATCTTCTACTTTCTGGATCCATAAATGCCACAATCCAGACGCCCAACTTCAACAAGACATCCTTTCTACCTAAAAACACACACTCTCAACTCTTAGATCTTTTAAAGTTTTACCCCCGCAAAATTCCCCTATTTTTCCACCACTGAATTCCTCAGTCCTGCTACCAAGGATTTCTTGAATACCACGGGGCTTTTCTCAAGATTTACCCCCACGACCTTCCCTACGTGCCCACTGCTCATCACCTCATTTTTCCCTCAATGTGGTCGTTCTCCACCCCAGAGAGTTTGTCAAGTGTTGCCTCCAAAATGTTCCCCATCTCTCCACTACTCAGTTCCCCATTTTGCCTCCAAAATATTCAATCTGTCCCCTCCACATTGCATCCACTTTTACCCCCAGCGTTTTACTTCCTCTACAATATTGATTCAACTTTTTCCACCCCAAAAATGTCCATTCTCTCCCTTAAACAGCACCTCAGCTTTTCCCTCAAAAATGCCCCAGAGGGAAACTCAGATTCAGACCCCAAACTCCCATTTGCCTACACAAACAGTTCTTGTGGCCCCTCTCAATTCCCCCAGGCTTTCAGCTAAAGGAAGAACTGGAAGCCTATTCCCTCATCTCCACCCTTGTTTTGCTTTCCTGGAAAACCTTGCGATCCCACACTTTCTCCAAGAGATCTGCTGGGACTACTGGAAGGTTTGCTCTCTCAGAGCGCCAGGGGGCTTTACAGCACTTGTTCCTCTGCATCTTTACCCTTTTATCAGCTTTCCCCTGGAACGGTGTTGTGGGAGAAGCTTGGAACTACCAGAAATGGATTGTGTTCACATTTTTGCCCCACCAGTTTTTATCTGGTTTCAAATTCCTGGAATTACCCTCAAATGTGCCCTAGAACACTGCTGTGAAAGGATCAATGAGAAGAACAGCCGGAAAGCAGAAAACCACCTCCAGCAGCAGCCACAATGATCCCATTTCTCTTCTTACCTGGTCCTGCCAGAGCTCCCAACAGCCATTCCCATTCCAAAACAAGAGCTATGGAAGACATTCCTGCTGTCCGTGAGGGTGAGGTGGCAGTTCTGGATGTTCTTCGCTGTGCAATCAGACAACAAACAGAGTGTAAATGATCCTGGTGGTCCCTTCCAAGCCAAACCAGCCCGTGATTCCATGCGTGGATCAGCACCTGTCCCAGCTCCATTCCAGAAACCTCCTCCCACTAACCCAGAACTTTCCTTTTTCTGCTCAACATCAGGGGTTTGCTGCCGAGTGCCCCGGGCAGGGGACGCCTCAGCCTTCCCTGGGACCGCAGCATTCCCTGGGCTGCCTCAGCATCCCCTGCGCTGCTGTTCCACGCCCATCCCGTGGTCCAGCGCCTGCGCGGGCTGCAGTGCCGGGCTCTCCCCACGAGGCGGCAGCACCGGGAGCGAGCAGCCCCGGCCGGTCCCGCTGTCTCGGGGCAGCTGCGCCTTTAACCCGCCCTGAGCCGGCGGGGCCGTGAATACAGCGGGCACAAACCCCACCGCTGCCCTTTATTTCACCCTCAGAGGCACAGGATCGCAGCATTTCCTGGGCTGCAAGGGACCCACAGGGAGCATCGAGTCCAAATCCTGGCCCTGCACCCCAAGAATCCCACCCTGTGCCCGAGAGCCTTGTTCAGACCCAAACTCTTCCCCCAAGATCCTGAAAACACAGCGGGGCTGTGGGAGAAGGATGACCACGGAGGATTTTTTTATACAGATCTCCTTGCACGATCGTTAAATAATATTATTAGACAGTCCAGGAACGCATCCCTGTGCCGGGACAGCCACCCCTGTGCCGGAACACTCATCCCTGGGCCGGAATACCGATCCCCCGCGGCCCCCACCGTCCGCTCGGGGCTGTCCCCGTTCCCCGCTCACCTCCGAGCCCGGAGCACCCGCCCCGGTGCCCCCGGCCCGGCAGCGCTGCTCCCCGGGCTCCCCGCCATTGGCGCTCCTGGCGAAGAAGGGCGGAAGTCACCGATACGGCACCGATGTGGCTATTCGACCTTCTCAAGATGGCGGCCGGAAGGACCCCCCCCCCCCCCCCCCCCCCGCTCCGTCTATTCGACTGCCTGAATGCTCCCGCCTGCCCCAGGCGCCGCTGACCCCACAGTCGGTGTCCGCGTAGCGGGAAACGCCTCAGAAAATTGCGCGCAAGCGCTGGGCTGACGTCGGCGTCGGCGTCGCGTTCAGGCAGCCGAATAGACGCAGCTTGGGGGGGGGGGGGGCCTTCCCTGCCGCCATATTGAGAAGGTCAGAAAACACTGCACACGACCGCCATCTTTAGTGTGGCAGTGACGACACTTCCGCCCTTCGCCGCCATCTTGGGTGCTGGCAGAAGCCACTTCCGGTCGAGCCGCCATCTTTAGTGCGGTACACTTAGGGCCCCCGCCGCCCCTCACAAGGGCTTCTGTCTAGTCGGCTGCCTGAATCCGGCCCGGACTCCGACGCCGGCCCCGCGCTTTCCGCGCGATTTTCCGCCGTGCTTCCCGGTGCGAGGACACGGCTGGCGGGGTCAGCCGCGCCGGAGGCGGCCGACGGCTCCGCGACCGGCGGCAGGCATCGGCAGGGACACCTCTCGCAGGGGGCCTACTGCGTCCGCCATCTTGAGTGTGGCGGAAGTGTAAACCACCCTCTGCAAGGTCCTGGCAGATAATAAAATAATAAAATAAAATAAAAACTATACTATTCTAATAAAAACGTCACTTAACGCCGTCCCGAGAGCGCGGAACTGCGCCTTCCTTTCCGAGCCGCCTCCTTGAGAGCGACACGCGGGCGGCTCTATTCCGACCGTGCCCGCCCGGTGCCTCCCGCCCGGGTCGCGCTGCGACCGCGCCTCTGCTGCCCGGCAAAACCGGCCCCGCCGGGCCGCCCCCCGCGCTGTCATTCCCCGCGGTCACCGCCCCGCACGGCGCCCGGCCCTTTCCATAGCTGTGGCCCCGCTCGTGCACGGCCGTGTCCCTTGGCGCTCCGAACCGCCCTTCGCCCCTCCCCTCCGCTGACAGACCCGGCCCCGCTCGCTCCCGCTCCTTGCCACGCTCGGCAGCCACCGAGGCCGCCGCCCTCTCGGCTCAGCCGGCACCGGGCGGCAGCAGCGCCGGGGCGCCGTGTCGGGGGCGGCAGTGCCGCCGTGTCGGGGGCGGCAGTGCCGCGCTCTCGCCACCAGGCGGCAGCAGCGCCGCCCAGCTCAGCCCGGGGGCAGGCACAGAGCACAGGGAAAAGCCGGCTCCGGGCGCTCTGCAGCTCCTGCAGCCCGAGCGTCTCGGCTCCTGCGGCCAGGCGCTTGCTGCTTTCCTTCCTACAGAAAAACGCCGGCTCGTTATTCTCAAAACCTGCGGATCTCTATTCCCAGCTTCTTATATTGCTGTATGCGACAGAGTAGACAGAGAGGGCTGGCTTATTTCAAAATGAATTTACATCTAAATCAGTAGCATTTGCCTATAGACGTAAAAGTGAAGAACTTAACAGGTTTTAGTATTCTGCACACAGCCCTCGCTGGGAGGAATGGTAAAAAGTTAAAAACAAATGAAATTTTAAAAGTAGAAAGTTAGAAACAAAGTTACAACGGCAGAAATTTAGAAACAAACAAAGAGGTAAAATACAAGAAACAAACAAATTTCTAAAGGGAGAAAGTTGAAAACAAACAAAGTTAGAAACAAACAAACAAAAAAATTAGAAACAAACAAAATTAGAAAGGTAGAAATTTAGAAACAAAGTCAGAAAGGCAAGTGTTGAGCCTTTGACAGGGTACCCCTCCTTCTCGGACCAGGGTGAAAGAGCAGAGGAGGCTGCTGTTCTGCTAAGTTCTTTATTTCACGGTCTCACAGCTGTCTTGAAGGCAGAGTTCGAATGGGGTTACATGATACAGCCAAGCAGCAGCAGCAGGCAAAACCAGCTTCTTCTATATGCTCCATACACTCTATTTTTTCTTACAGAAGTGTGGATTCCATTTGTTCATTGACCAGTAAGATTAACACACGATTCTAGTTTTCCTTAAACCCATCCTGGTCTAATTCTAACAGTCGTAAGCCTCACACAAGTGTCATCTGCCCTTGTTCCATAAGGAATCCCTCCACAGACAGGGAGTTGTCACCGGCCACGTGCTCATGGGCTGCAGGGGACACCCGCACTGAGGAGGAAATGGAAATGGGAAAGAGGGAACTGCAACCTGATGGGACGCACCTCTGGCACCACATTTCCTCTTCTTCCTGCTGTCCTGGAAAACCCCAAGTAAATCCGGTCCCTCAGACCTTGCATCCCTGAACACCAGGAGAGCCGGTGTTTTACCCAGATCCCAGTGCCCTGCACGGCTGCGCTGACACGAGCACAGGCCGATCGCTCTGCCCAGCACCATCCCTCATTTTCTTCCCATTGCTCCCCAAGCGGCCCCAAAGCACCCCAGCGTGTCTGTGCCGGGGCCAGGGCCTGCCCCGAGCCCGACCAGAGGCTGTCACCCAGCCCTGCACCAGCTCCCACCCCCGGGTGAGCTGGGAATGCACTGAGAGCTCGGCTCCCCGGGCTCCCCAGCACCCAAACCGGTCCTCAGACACACAGAAATGCCCAACCTGCCCCTCTGGGCACAGCCAAACACCACAATTCCATCATCCCCAAGCAACTCTGGCACTTGCCTCTTCACCTCCGCCCATTTCCAGTAGCCGGGGCTAGGACCGGGCTGTCAGTAATAGCATTCCCTAGGCAGTTCATCCCAGCACAGAGGAGAAGAGGAGCCTGTCCCTGACCCACACCATGGGCAGGACAAGGGGGGCCCTAGCTGGCTTTGCCTACTCCAGCACCAAAGCTCTTGGTCCCAAAGATGGGGCGAGTTCAGTGGTTTTTCCTGTCCTGAAAGAGAGCAGAAAAGGGAAGTTAATCCCACTGTGGAATCCAAGACTCCTGCATTTCCTATTTCTGCTCTGATTGCTCACCATGGAGTTTTATCCATGGAAAAAAAAGGAGAATGACACCATATCAAATAAAAAGTTGATTAATCCACGTAGGGGCTGTGGAGAGGATACAAAGGAGCTTTTCCATGATTTTGGGGCTTGAAGAGGGACTGAATTTCCCTCAAAGCTGGGATGGGCCTGAGGATAATAAAGCAAAGGAGCAGCTTCATCTCTCCCTGGCAGAGAGCTCGGGGCTCCATTATGGATACAAATCAATCCCAGCAGGATTTCAAAGGGTTTCTTTAGGATGTCAGGTCCCTCTTTATCAGATCCCTGCTGGGATTCAGGGCCTGCCTGGTCACGGGGTGCTTTGATAAGGGCTGGATTTAAATCCCAGATCTGAGAACAGACATGAAAGGTCCCTGGGTTTCTAGGGGGTTGAAAAACTCAAGCTGGATTCGCTGCAGAGCTGAAAAATCAGGGTAAGAGAGAGCAAGGAGTGGCCAGCAGGCCCAGGCTCCTGATCACGCCCCTGGGATCCATGGGATCCATAGGATCCACGGCCTCTGGCACGCTGCTCCAGCACCCTGCAGGGTGACTGACAGCCGGGCAGGGGAAGGAGCCACCAGCAGCTCTGCCATGTGCACCATCATTCACCTTGCACGTGGCCTAAACAGCTACCAAGCACTGATGGACTGACTGAGCCGAAAATATCGGAGAGATCTCAGTTTGCACTCCAAATTCCCTGCAGCCTGTTCCCTTCCTGATCCATCCCTTGAAGCAGCAAGAGTGGAATTCCTTCCGTCGTTGCTCTTTCCCTCCTGTTTTCCACTCAACAAGAAAAAGAGCAGCCACGTGAACAGGAGTAAAAGCCCCAAACCCACAAAAAAGCACATTCTCAGCATCACTAATCCCTGCCAAACTGCCAGGAACCTTCCAAAACTACATCCAAGCTTGGAAACAGGGATCCAGTTGTTTGTTTAAGCAGCTATTGATCCAGTCTCTTCCAGCTAATTAAACTATTCACTATTTAAACTCATTAAACTGCTCATCCTGCTCCTGGCAGCCAGAGGCAAAGAAGAAATCGTGTCTAGATTAAATGGTGTTGGTGAATGTGCCCATCCCAGTCCTTGGAGAGGTTGGAATTGCATCCCTGTTCCTCTGCTCTCTTTTCCTTCCTTTTTCTTGGAGTGATTCCCACCCGGATTCCTCAGCTCCAGCTCTCTGAGCAGCCTCAGGGGGAGCATTTCATCCCCTTGGAGCCAACTCCATTTGTTGCATCCTTCATGCCTCAACCACCCCTAAAAGCAGGCAAGTGCTGATGGGCAGTGCAGCTGCTTCCACTTGGGAATGTTTCCAGTGGAACAGGGAGGGAATTCTGAGAAGCTTCCACCCACTGCACGTTATTGCTGGATAAAAGGTGAGGCAGCAAAGGATCAACAAAGGGAGATTTCAGCAAGACAAAGTCCAGACAGAGAGGCTGCAAGTGTGGCTGGGGCTGCTAAACTGGGAAAACTGCAAGGTCAGGCTGTGGGAACATGGATTATACTGAGGTCTGGAACTGGTGTTGGGAAGAGAGGGAGAAGGAGAAGGAGAAGGAGAAGGAGAAGGAGAAGGAGAAGGAGAAGGAGAAGGAGAAGGAGAAGGAGAAGGAGAAGGAGGAGGAGAAGGAGAAGGAGGAGGAGAAGGAGGAGAAGGAGGAGAAGGAGGAGAAGGAGGAGAAGGGCCCGAAGTAACTGCACAGTGAATTTCCTTACCATGAGCCAGGCTCATTCCCTGAGCTGACCAATATCTCCGAGCTCCCCTTCATGGCACAGCCCTGCCAGTAAAGAACAGAAGTTCCTGCTGCTCCCACTGGAATTCTGTAGCGTGCCTGGCATTCCATACGTTATGCTGCCTGAGAATTCCTGCAGCCGTCCTTGGGAAGAGCAGTTCACTGCCACAGGAGGAACAAGAGGAAAGCAGCTGCCACTCTCGGGTTCTGTGCCCTGTAAAAAGTAAAACCAGATAAAGATCAAAGCTCCATAAAGCTGGAACCATCTCCAACCTCGGGACAGCACTTCTGTGGGAAAAGTGTAGATGGGCAATTAGGAAGGAGATCATCATGCAAATGGGCAAGGGGGGGGAATTAAATTCTGCTGCTTTCTGATTGAGGCCTGCTTCAATTTGCAGCCTTTATAATATCAGTTTAATGGGACTTTTTGTGCTTTAAAGAGGTTTTTATTAGCTGGGGGTTGTCCCTGCCTGGACTGAGGCACAGCACAATGAGTCTCCTGCCTCCTGAAGCCGTGTCGTTATCCCAGCATCTGAAATTAAAAACCAGCACTCTGGGAAACCTCTCTACTCTGAGGAGAAGTGTGAGGAGCGTTTGGGTCTGTGGAAAGCCTGGAACAGCTCTGAGAGACACCAAACATCCTGTGGATCCCAATAAACAGCAAAACATTCCAGCAGCTCCTTCCAACACCGCCCTTGTAGGGAACTCTGTCACCCCAGTGGGTATTTGTGGGAGTAAGGAAGAAATCCCACTAATGACCTCAGTGTGAACACCTCTGGTTCGTCTGGGGATAAATCTCCTTTATCCTTCTGGGAGAATAAAGGAATCCAATGCTGCCTTAATCCCCTGCTCCTCGGAGTCTGCATTTCCAGAATCCATCTCCTGGCCCAGCATGGGAAGGGTTGTCCAGCGCTGGAACAGCTGCCCAGGGCAGTGGTGGAGTCACCAACCCTGGAAGTGCTCATAAAATACATGGATATGGCACTTGAGTGTTCATAAAATACCTGGGTAAATACATGGGTAAATATAGGGATAAATTCATGGGTAAATACGTGGATAAAAATATGGATAAATGTATATGGATAAACATATATGGATAATCCATGGATAAATATAGGGATAAATATGTAGGGATAAATATGTATGGATAAATACAGACCTTGCTTCCCTGAACACCAGGAGAGCCGGTGTTTTACCCAGATCCCAGTGCCCTGCACGGCTGCGCTGACACGAGCACAGGCCGATCGCTCTGCCCAGCACCATCCCTCATTCTCCTCCCACGGCTCCCCAAGCGGCCCCAAACCACCCCAGCGTGTCTGTGCCGGGGCCAGGGCCTGCCCCGAGCCCGACCAGAGCCCTGCACCAGCTCCCACCCCCGGGTGAGCTGGGAATGCACTGAGAGCTCGGCTCCCCGGGCTCCCCAGCACCCAAACCGGTCCTCAGACACACAGAAATGCCCAACCTGCCCCTCTGGGCACAGCCAAACACCACAATTCCATCATCCCCAAGCAACTCTGGCACTTGCCTCTTCACCTCTGCCCATTTCCAGTAGCCGGGGCTAGGACCGGGCTGTCAGTAATAGCATTCCCTAGGCAGTTCATCCCAGCGCAGAGGAGAAGAGGAGCCTGTCCCTGACCCACACCATGGGCAGGACAAGGGGGGCCCTAGCTGGCTTTGCCTACTCCAGCACCAAAGCTCTTGGTCCCAAAGATGGGGCGAGTTCAGTGGTTTTTCCTGTCCTGAAAGAGAGCAGAAAAGGGAAGTTAATCCCACTGTGGAATCCAAGACTCCTGCATTTCCTATTTCTGCTCTGATTGCTCACCGTGGAGTTTTAGCTATGGAAAAAAAAGGAGAATGACACCATATCAAATAAAAAGTGCCCTTTTCCAGCATTTTTATTCCAGGCATTAAAAGGATGCTCATTTCTCTTCTAGCATTGTTTCCCTCATTTTAGGAGAACCGTTTTCATCCCAGGCCCCACTCGTCAGTTGTTCAATCCTCTGGCACTGGATTTGGACAAAAGAAGGGACGCACCTGGACTGCAGGAAATCACTGAGAGAAACCCTTCCAAAACGTGACAGAGAAAAACAACAGGAGATGCAGGAAGACACATCCCTCATTTGCACGTCTGGAACGCTTTTCTAAAGACTTCTCTGCATCTGGATGCTCTTTGCTCTTGGCTTTCTTCACAGGAATGCATTTGCTGCTAAACACATCTCAGACCCTTACCTGATCGGGATAAGGTGGGATGGAGATGAAGACTCCCACAGGGAATAGCCAGGGAGATGCAGGGCCTGGGAACATCAAGGACGGAGAAGAGAAGGAACAGGGATTGTTTTTCTTGTTTAGAGCCAGCAGTGCTGTGAGCTTGGAGAACACACGGCACCGCAGGGATCCAGGGCAGGAGCGGGATAACTGCGGGATAAGGGGAATCTGCTCCCACTCCAGGGCTGTGCCAGTGAAGGAGGGGAATTTTTCAGTGCCTTCATTACACACAAAAACCAAACCCAGCACCACCGAGCTGGACTTTCGTGAGCCGCAAAACAAAGCGGCCCCTGGCCTTTGGGGGAACACAACCTCACCGAGTCACGGAGCCAGGGCATGACACTTGGGAATGATCCTTGCTGCTGCCTGCAGGCAAATCGGATGAGGGAGCCACAGGAGCTGCGGGGTTTCCTGCTCTTCCTGCAACGCCATCGGTCCAGACCAGGAGACCTTTCCTGGAACAGATCTTCCCTGTAAAGGGAGCTACACCAAAGCTCAAGCCCTCATTTAGAGACCCTTGGAAAAGCAAAGGTGAGAGGGGATTACCTGGAGCCCCAGGGGACCGAGGCGCAGGCGATGAAGAAGCAGACAGCAAAGTGCTTCCACTGCTTCTCACTCCAGCAAAGGGAACATCCCTGGAATTTCATGGCCAGCGTCGCTCCCAAACCCCACAGGTGAACCCACACGTACTCCAGGACTGATCTCCTTCAAACTTCCAGCAGCACAGACTCACCGGGAGGAACTGCGATCCAAGGACACACATCAGCAACCGTCTTCCCGCTTGCCCCTCTCTCCACATTTTCCCTTTCCAGCGGGATGCAGGTGCCACCCCCCAGAGGCAGGAAAACTGCCTTGCAATCTGCTACAAAACCTGCCTGGAAAGCCCAGGATGCCCGGAGCCAGCAGCCGTTTCTCCTGGAGCTCCTGCTGACAGGCATTTGAAGCCTGCTGTGCCTCACAGCTGCTTTTCTGCCAAGGGCATTCCCATCTTTTCTTTTTTAGCCCAAAGAAAGGTTTGCAAAGCTGAGTTTTGTGAGAAGCGCTTCATATTTGGATCATTCTTAACTTGGAGTTTCCCTTGGCACCAAAATCAGGGGCTCACCTTTTGCTTGGAGCTTGGCTGAAGTCCTCAGCAATGCCAGGGAATGTGGCCATTGGAGGCTTTGGGCAGATTTGGCTCATCTGCCTTTTTAGGCCTTGTTTCTTTCTCTCAGCCTTCCCACTGGATTGTGGCCTCCGAGGAATACGTAAAATCCCATTCCATTCCTATTCTTTCGGACAATTTTTTGTACCGTCCCTGTACAAAACGAGGCCCCCTGTTCGGATGCTTTTCCCCACCGTTCCCCGGCACTTTTATCTGCCGGTGCATTCCCTGCGTTGCTTGGGCTCTTCCCAGCTCTCTGAGCTCCTTCACAAGGCAGCAGATCGATTTGGCCCAGGAACTAAACCCTCCCGAGGAATTGTCTGATGCCATCTCCGCATTTGACACCTGATCCTTGTGCTCAAAGGATCCCTCTTTCTTCCCTTCAGCCAATTCCAAGGCTCGCTGCCCCCAGCTGCGATCAGGCCCCAGCCTGATCCCTGCAGTCTTCCCTGCCGGGATCCTGCTCAGGAATCCCTGGGCTACAAATGTAAGAATTCATTCTTCCCACCCCTGCCCAGTTCCAAAGGATTTGGTGTCTGCCTTACCCGGCTGGAGCCTGCTTCCAACTCTGTTCTTGCTGCTTCTGCTGCTTTCCAGTTCCCAGGAATTCCACCGACGGAGCGACAGCGTTTTCCAGCTCCGCCAGGATTCCCTCTGCTGCGTTTGGGTGCTGGAAGGATATCAAAACCAGGCTCTCTGGGGCTTTACTATCAGGAAATTACATCCCCGGATTTGTTCATTTCCAAATATTATCTCTTCCCAACAAAGCACTGGGCATCCAAGGAATACAGAAAGTGATGGGCTGACCACTGCTTACTCCTCTGGAATGTCAGAGCTTGGAAAAAAAGGGCACTTGAGGCTTCTCCTGGTGCTGCCCATGAGGTGTATTCTACTTGAGAGCCCCTTCCCGTCTCTTTCCCTGTATCCACCAAAAAATCCACCCCTTCATTCCCCAGCTGCTTGCTTCCTCCCTCTTTTCCTGTATCCAACAGAATTTTAACAGGTCAATAGTCCCCTCTGCAAGAGCACCTTTCATTCCAAACCTAAGAACAAACGAATCACTTCCCTTCCACCGTCCTTATTAGGATTCCACTGAGAGCAGTGGATGGAAAATGATCCTCTCCTGGTCCCTGCTGGATTCCCGGAGCAGGGATCCTTTCCCTCTTTCCCCCCACCACGGTGCCCTCCTCCCCCTCCCGCCCCACCCCACACCCTTTTCAGGCTTTGTTCCACAGCTTTTGCCTCCAGGCCTCAGATCCTTTCGTTCTCCACGAGCTCCCAGCAGCTCCACAGCCTTCCCGCTCCCATCCTGACCATTTCTCCGGGAATGGAGCTCCGCATTTCAATTGCCTTCTCTTTTCTCTGACAATTCCTACCAATCCAGAAGACCTAAAGCTGACACAAGGAACACTCGGTGCCCACAAATCCAAACCCAGACCCGGCCATCCCCAAACCAGCAACTCCCGGACAATTTGCGTTCATTCCAACCTAACACTGAGGACTCACCCAACCCTTCAAAATTCCCAAGAAATATCCTGTTGCCTTCACAGCTCCCAGGGGATTCTGCTTCGTGCTCACACGAAGGATTTGGGACTTCCCTGAAAAAACCCGTGCAGGGCACGCTGGAATCCCCGATCCCGTGAATCCGGGGAGCGTTAAAAGCTCGGTCCAGCCTGGGCCCCCGGAAATTTTTGCCAAGTATCCCCCAAGTCCTCGGGATAACAGAACTCTCTGGTACTGCATTTTTGGCATTGTAAAGCCTGGAATTCCTTTATTCCTAGTGCTGGGCTCTGCATATGGCTGAGAAAATCCCGGCCTCCACACAGACCCAGATTCCAAACTTTTTGATACATTTCAGCAAGCCGAGAAATTCACCTTCCCTACTTCTTCTTAAGGGCATCCTTCTCTTCCCTTACCCGGCGTGCTCTCTCCCACTGGGGGTGGGTTTTCCCCTTCCCATGCTAATTAGTCCCTACTTCTAGGAGGTTTAGGTACCTTTCTTCCCTGGGACGGATTTCTTAACACAGCTACCGAGGCTTTGGGAGTCTCCTTTATCTTCTACTTTCTGGATCCATAAATGCCACAATCCAGACGCCCAACTTCAACAAGACATCCTTTCTACCTAAAAACACACACTCTCAACTCTTAGATCTTTTAAAGTTTTACCCCCGCAAAATTCCCCTATTTTTCCACCACTGAATTCCTCAGTCCTGCTACCAAGGATTTCTTGAATACCACGGGGCTTTTCTCAAGATTTACCCCCACGACCTTCCCTACGTGCCCACTGCTCATCACCTCATTTTTCCCTCAATGTGGTCGTTCTCCACCCCAGAGAGTTTGTCAAGTGTTGCCTCCAAAATGTTCCCCATCTCTCCACTACTCAGTTCCCCATTTTGCCTCCAAAATATTCAATCTGTCCCCTCCACATTGCATCCACTTTTACCCCCAGCGTTTTACTTCCTCTACAATATTGATTCAACTTTTTCCACCCCAAAAATGTCCATTCTCTCCCTTAAACAGCACCTCAGCTTTTCCCTCAAAAATGCCCCAGAGGGAAACTCAGATTCAGACCCCAAACTCCCATTTGCCTACACAAACAGTTCTTGTGGCCCCTCTCAATTCCCCCAGGCTTTCAGCTAAAGGAAGAACTGGAAGCCTATTCCCTCATCTCCACCCTTGTTTTGCTTTCCTGGAAAACCTTGCGATCCCACACTTTCTCCAAGAGATCTGCTGGGACTACTGGAAGGTTTGCTCTCTCAGAGCGCCAGGGGGCTTTACAGCACTTGTTCCTCTGCATCTTTACCCTTTTATCAGCTTTCCCCTGGAACGGTGTTGTGGGAGAAGCTTGGAACTACCAGAAATGGATTGTGTTCACATTTTTGCCCCACCAGTTTTTATCTGGTTTCAAATTCCTGGAATTACCCTCAAATGTGCCCTAGAACACTGCTGTGAAAGGATCAATGAGAAGAACAGCCGGAAAGCAGAAAACCACCTCCAGCAGCAGCCACAATGATCCCATTTCTCTTCTTACCTGGTCCTGCCAGAGCTCCCAACAGCCATTCCCATTCCAAAACAAGAGCTATGGAAGACATTCCTGCTGTCCGTGAGGGTGAGGTGGCAGTTCTGGATGTTCTTCGCTGTGCAATCAGACAACAAACAGAGTGTAAATGATCCTGGTGGTCCCTTCCAAGCCAAACCAGCCCGTGATTCCATGCGTGGATCAGCACCTGTCCCAGCTCCATTCCAGAAACCTCCTCCCACTAACCCAGAACTTTCCTTTTTCTGCTCAACATCAGGGGTTTGCTGCCGAGTGCCCCGGGCAGGGGACGCCTCAGCCTTCCCTGGGACCGCAGCATTCCCTGGGCTGCCTCAGCATCCCCTGCGCTGCTGTTCCACGCCCATCCCGTGGTCCAGCGCCTGCGCGGGCTGCAGTGCCGGGCTCTCCCCACGAGGCGGCAGCACCGGGAGCGAGCAGCCCCGGCCGGTCCCGCTGTCTCGGGGCAGCTGCGCCTTTAACCCGCCCTGAGCCGGCGGGGCCGTGAATACAGCGGGCACAAACCCCACCGCTCCCCTTTATTTCACCCTCAGAGGCACAGGATCGCAGCATTTCCTGGGCTGCAAGGGACCCACAGGGAGCATCGAGTCCAAATCCTGGCCCTGCACCCCAAGAATCCCACCCTGTGCCCGAGAGCCTTGTTCAGACCCAAACTCTTCCCCCAAGATCCTGAAAACACAGCGGGGCTGTGGGAGAAGGATGACCACGGAGGATTTTTTTATACAGATCTCCTTGCACGATCGTTAAATAATATTATTAGACAGTCCAGGAACGCATCCCTGTGCCGGGACAGCCACCCCTGTGCCGGAACACTCATCCCTGGGCCGGAATACCGATCCCCCGCGGCCCCCACCGTCCGCTCGGGGCTGTCCCCGTTCCCCGCTCACCTCCGAGCCCGGAGCACCCGCCCCGGTGCCCCCGGCCCGGCAGCGCTGCTCCCCGGGCTCCCCGCCATTGGCGCTCCTGGCGAAGAAGGGCGGAAGTCACCGATACGGCACCGATGTGGCTATTCGACCTTCTCAAGATGGCGGCCGGAAGGACTCCCCCCCCCCCCCCCCGCTCCGTCTATTCGACTGCCTGAGTGCTCCCGCCTGCCCCAGGCGCCGCTGACCCCACAGTCGGTGTCCGCGTAGCGGGAAACGCCTCAGAAAATTGCGCGCAAGCGCTGGGCTGACGTCGGCGTCGGCGTCGCGTTCAGGCAGCCGAATAGACGCAGCTTGGGGGGGGGGGGCCTTCCCTGCCGCCATATTGAGAAGGTCAGAAAACACTGCACACGACCGCCATCTTTAGTGTGGCAGTGACGACACTTCCGCCCTTCGCCGCCATCTTGAGTGCTGGCAGAAGCCACTTCCGGTCGAGCCGCCATCTTTAGTGTGGTACACTTAGGGCCCCCGCCGCCCCTCACAAGGGCTTCTGTCTAGTCGGCTGCCTGAATCCGGCCCGGACTCCGACGCCGGCCCCGCGCTTTCCGCGCGATTTTCCGCCGTGCTTCCCGGTGCGAGGACACGGCTGGCGGGGTCAGCCGCGCCGGAGGCGGCCGACGGCTCCGCGACCGGCGGCAGGCATCGGCAGGGACACCTCTCGCAGGGGGCCTACTGCGTCCGCCATCTTGAGTGTGGCGGAAGTGTAAACCACCCTCTGCAAGGTCCTGGCAGATAATAAAATAATAAAATAAAATAAATACTATACTATTCTAATAAAAACGTCACTTAACGCCGTCCCGAGAGCGCGGAACTGCGCCTTCCTTTCCGAGCCGCCTCCTTGAGAGCGACACGCGGGCGGCTCTATTCCGACCGTGCCCGCCCGGTGCCTCCCGCCCGGGTCGCGCTGCGACCGCGCCTCTGCTGCCCGGCAAAACCGGCCCCGCCGGGCCGCCCCCCGCGCTGTCATTCCCCGCGGTCACCGCCCCGCACGGCGCCCGGCCCTTTCCATAGCTGTGGCCCCGCTCGTGCACGGCCGTGTCCCTTGGCGCTCCGAACCGCCCTTCGCCCCTCCCCTCCGCTGACAGACCCGGCCCCGCTCGCTCCCGCTCCTTGCCACGCTCGGCAGCCACCGAGGCCGCCGCCCTCTCGGCTCAGCCGGCACCGGGCGGCAGCAGCGCCGGGGCGCCGTGTCGGGGGCGGCAGTGCCGCCGTGTCGGGGGCGGCAGTGCCGCGCTCTCGCCACCAGGCGGCAGCAGCGCCGCCCAGCTCAGCCCGGGGGCAGGCACAGAGCACAGGGAAAAGCCGGCTCCGGGCGCTCTGCAGCTCCTGCAGCCCGAGCGTCTCGGCTCCTGGGGCCAGGCGCTTGCTGCTTTCCTTCCTACAGAAAAACGCCGGCTCGTTATTCTCAAAACCTGCGGATCTCTATTCCCAGCTTCTTATATTGCTGTATGCGACAGAGTAGACAGAGAGGGCTGGCTTATTTCAAAATGAATTTACATCTAAATCAGTAGCATTTGCCTATAGACGTAAAAGTGAAGAACTTAACAGGTTTTAGTATTCTGCACACAGCCCTCGCTGGGAGGAATGGTAAAAAGTTAAAAACAAATGAAATTTTAAAAGTAGAAAGTTAGAAACAAAGTTACAACGGCAGAAATTTAGAAACAAACAAAGAGGTAAAATACAAGAAACAAACAAATTTCTAAAGGGAGAAAGTTGAAAACAAACAAAGTTAGAAACAAACAAACAAAAAAATTAGAAACAAACAAAATTAGAAAGGTAGAAATTTAGAAACAAAGTCAGAAAGGCAAGTGTTGAGCCTTTGACAGGGTACCCCTCCTTCTCGGACCAGGGTGAAAGAGCAGAGGAGGCTGCTGTTCTGCTAAGTTCTTTATTTCACGGTCTCACAGCTGTCTTGAAGGCAGAGTTCGAATGGGGTTACATGATACAGCCAAGCAGCAGCAGCAGGCAAAACCAGCTTCTTCTATATGCTCCATACACTCTATTTTTTCTTACAGAAGTGTGGATTCCATTTGTTCATTGACCAGTAAGATTAACACACGATTCTAGTTTTCCTTAAACCCATCCTGGTCTAATTCTAACAGTCGTAAGCCTCACACAAGTGTCATCTGCCCTTGTTCCATAAGGAATCCCTCTACAGACAGGGAGTTGTCACCGGCCACGTGCTCATGGGCTGCAGGGGACACCCGCACTGAGGAGGAAATGGAAATGGGAAAGAGGGAACTGCAACCTGATGGGACGCACCTCTGGCACCACATTTCCTCTTCTTCCTGCTGTCCTGGAAAACCCCAAGTAAATCCGGTCCCTCAGACCTTGCATCCCTGAACACCAGGAGAGCCGGTGTTTTACCCAGATCCCAGTGCCCTGCACGGCTGCGCTGACACGAGCACAGGCCGATCGCTCTGCCCAGCACCATCCCTCATTTTCTTCCCATTGCTCCCCAAGCGGCCCCAAAGCACCCCAGCGTGTCTGTGCCGGGGCCAGGGCCTGCCCCGAGCCCGACCAGAGGCTGTCACCCAGCCCTGCACCAGCTCCCACCCCCGGGTGAGCTGGGAATGCACTGAGAGCTCGGCTCCCCGGGCTCCCCAGCACCCAAACCGGTCCTCAGACACACAGAAATGCCCAACCTGCCCCTCTGGGCACAGCCAAACACCACAATTCCATCATCCCCAAGCAACTCTGGCACTTGCCTCTTCACCTCCGCCCATTTCCAGTAGCCGGGGCTAGGACCGGGCTGTCAGTAATAGCATTCCCTAGGCAGTT
Organism: Coloeus monedula; assembly: GCF_965178545.1. Taxonomy (NCBI): domain Eukaryota; kingdom Metazoa; phylum Chordata; class Aves; order Passeriformes; family Corvidae; genus Coloeus; species Coloeus monedula. Next base: position 34,129 of record NW_028120750.1, on the reverse strand, counting down.
CATCCCAGCACAGAGGAGAAGAGGAGCCTGTCCCTGACCCACACCATGGGCAGGACAAGGGGGGCCCTAGCTGGCTTTGCCTACTCCAGCACCAAAGCTCTTGGTCCCAAAGATGGGGCGAGTTCAGTGGTTTTTCCTGTCCTGAAAGAGAGCAGAAAAGGGAAGTTAATCCCACTGTGGAATCCAAGACTCCTGCATTTCCTATTTCTGCTCTGATTGCTCACCGTGGAGTTTTAGCCATGGAAAAAAAAGGAGAATGACACCATATCAAATAAAAAGTTGATTAATCCACGTAGGGGCTGTGGAGAGGATACAAAGGAGCTTTTCCATGATTTTGGGGCTTGAAGAGGGACTGAATTTCCCTCAAAGCTGGGATGGGCCTGAGGATAATAAAGCAAAGGAGCAGCTTCATCTCTCCCTGGCAGAGAGCTCGGGGCTCCATTATGGATACAAATCAATCCCAGCAGGATTTCAAAGGGTTTCTTTAGGATGTCAGGTCCCTCTTTATCAGATCCCTGCTGGGATTCAGGGCCTGCCTGGTCACGGGGTGCTTTGATAAGGGCTGGATTTAAATCCCAGATCTGAGAACAGACATGAAAGGTCCCTGGGTTTCTAGGGGGTTGAAAAACTCAAGCTGGATTCGCTGCAGAGCTGAAAAATCAGGGTAAGAGAGAGCAAGGAGTGGCCAGCAGGCCCAGGCTCCTGATCACGCCCCTGGGATCCATGGGATCCATAGGATCCACGGCCTCTGGCACGCTGCTCCAGCACCCTGCAGGGTGACTGACAGCCGGGCAGGGGAAGGAGCCACCAGCAGCTCTGCCATGTGCACCATCATTCACCTTGCACGTGGCCTAAACAGCTACCAAGCACTGATGGACTGACTGAGCCGAAAATATCGGAGAGATCTCAGTTTGCACTCCAAATTCCCTGCAGCCTGTTCCCTTCCTGATCCATCCCTTGAAGCAGCAAGAGTGGAATTCCTTCCGTCGTTGCTCTTTCCCTCCTGTTTTCCACTCAACAAGAAAAAGAGCAGCCACGTGAACAGGAGTAAAAGCCCCAAACCCACAAAAAAGCACATTCTCAGCATCACTAATCCCTGCCAAACTGCCAGGAACCTTCCAAAACTACATCCAAGCTTGGAAACAGGGATCCAGTTGTTTGTTTAAGCAGCTATTGATCCAGTCTCTTCCAGCTAATTAAACTATTCACTATTTAAACTCATTAAACTGCTCATCCTGCTCCTGGCAGCCAGAGGCAAAGAAGAAATCGTGTCTAGATTAAATGGTGATGGTGAATGTGCCCATCCCAGTCCTTGGAGAGGTTGGAATTGCATCCCTGTTCCTCTGCTCTCTTTTCCTTCCTTTTTCTTGGAGTGATTCCCACCCGGATTCCTCAGCTCCAGCTCTCTGAGCAGCCTCAGGGGGAGCATTTCATCCCCTTGGAGCCAACTCCATTTGTTGCATCCTTCATGCCTCAACCACCCCTAAAAGCAGGCAAGTGCTGATGGGCAGTGCAGCTGCTTCCACTTGGGAATGTTTCCAGTGGAACAGGGAGGGAATTCTGAGAAGCTTCCACCCACTGCACGTTATTGCTGGATAAAAGGTGAGGCAGCAAAGGATCAACAAAGGGAGATTTCAGCAAGACAAAGTCCAGACAGAGAGGCTGCAAGTGTGGCTGGGGCTGCTAAACTGGGAAAACTGCAAGGTCAGGCTGTGGGAACATGGATTATACTGAGGTCTGGAACTGGTGTTGGGAAGAGAGGGAGAAGGAGAAGGAGAAGGAGAAGGAGAAGGAGAAGGAGAAGGAGGAGGAGGAGGAGAAGGAGAAGGAGGAGGAGGAGGAGGAGAAGGAGGAGAAGGAGGAGAAGGAGGAGAAGGAGGAGAAGGGCCCGAAGTAACTGCACAGTGAATTTCCTTACCATGAGCCAGGCTCATTCCCTGAGCTGACCAATATCTCCGAGCTCCCCTTCATGGCACAGCCCTGCCAGTAAAGAACAGAAGTTCCTGCTGCTCCCACTGGAATTCTGTAGCGTGCCTGGCATTCCATACGTTATGCTGCCTGAGAATTCCTGCAGCCGTCCTTGGGAAGAGCAGTTCACTGCCACAGGAGGAACAAGAGGAAAGCAGCTGCCACTCTCGGGTTCTGTGCCCTGTAAAAAGTAAAAGCAGATAAAGATCAAAGCTCCATAAAGCTGGAACCATCTCCAACCTCGGGACAGCACTTCTGTGGGAAAAGCGTAGATGGGCAATTAGGAAGGAGATCATCATGCAAATGGGCAAGGGGGGGGAATTAAATTCTGCTGCTTTCTGATTGAGGCCTGCTTCAATTTGCAGCCTTTATAATATCAGTTTAATGGGACTTTTTGTGCTTTAAAGAGGTTTTTATTAGCTGGGGGTTGTCCCTGCCTGGACTGAGGCACAGCACAATGAGTCTCCTGCCTCCTGAAGCCGTGTCGTTATCCCAGCATCTGAAATTAAAAACCAGCACTCTGGGAAACCTCTCTACTCTGAGGAGAAGTGTGAGGAGCGTTTGGGTCTGTGGAAAGCCTGGAACAGCTCTGAGAGACACCAAACATCCTGTGGATCCCAATAAACAGCAAAACATTCCAGCAGCTCCTTCCAACACCGCCCTTGTAGGGAACTCTGTCACCCCAGTGGGTATTTGTGGGAGTAAGGAAGAAATCCCACTAATGACCTCAGTGTGAACACCTCTGGTTCGTCTGGGGATAAATCTCCTTTATCCTTCTGGGAGAATAAAGGAATCCAATGCTGCCTTAATCCCCTGCTCCTCGGAGTCTGCATTTCCAGAATCCATCTCCTGGCCCAGCATGGGAAGGGTTGTCCAGCGCTGGAACAGCTGCCCAGGGCAGTGGTGGAGTCACCAACCCTGGAAGTGCTCATAAAATACATGGATATGGCACTTGAGTGTTCATAAAATACCTGGGTAAATACATGGGTAAATATAGGGATAAATTCATGGGTAAATACGTGGATAAAAATATGGATAAATGTATATGGATAAACATATATGGATAATCCATGGATAAATATAGGGATAAATATGTAGGGATAAATATGTATGGATAAATACAGACCTTGCTTCCCTGAACACCAGGAGAGCCGGTGTTTTACCCAGATCCCAGTGCCCTGCACGGCTGCGCTGACACGAGCACAGGCCGATCGCTCTGCCCAGCACCATCCCTCATTCTCCTCCCACGGCTCCCCAAGCGGCCCCAAACCACCCCAGCGTGTCTGTGCCGGGGCCAGGGCCTGCCCCGAGCCCGACCAGAGCCCTGCACCAGCTCCCACCCCCGGGTGAGCTGGGAATGCACTGAGAGCTCGGCTCCCCGGGCTCCCCAGCACCCAAACCGGTCCTCAGACACACAGAAATGCCCAACCTGCCCCTCTGGGCACAGCCAAACACCACAATTCCATCATCCCCAAGCAACTCTGGCACTTGCCTCTTCACCTCCGCCCATTTCCAGTAGCCGGGGCTAGGACCGGGCTGTCAGTAATAGCATTCCCTAGGCAGTTCATCCCAGCGCAGAGGAGAAGAGGAGCCTGTCCCTGACCCACACCATGGGCAGGACAAGGGGGGCCCTAGCTGGCTTTGCCTACTCCAGCACCAAAGCTCTTGGTCCCAAAGATGGGGCGAGTTCAGTGGTTTTTCCTGTCCTGAAAGAGAGCAGAAAAGGGAAGTTAATCCCACTGTGGAATCCAAGACTCCTGCATTTCCTATTTCTGCTCTGATTGCTCACCGTGGAGTTTTAGCTATGGAAAAAAAAAGGAGAATGACACCATATCAAATAAAAAGTGCCCTTTTCCAGCATTTTTATTCCAGGCATTAAAAGGATGCTCATTTCTCTTCTAGCATTGTTTCCCTCATTTTAGGAGAACCGTTTTCATCCCAGGCCCCACTCGTCAGTTGTTCAATCCTCTGGCACTGGATTTGGACAAAAGAAGGGACGCACCTGGACTGCAGGAAATCACTGAGAGAAACCCTTCCAAAACGTGACAGAGAAAAACAACAGGAGATGCAGGAAGACACATCCCTCATTTGCACGTCTGGAACGCTTTTCTAAAGACTTCTCTGCATCTGGATGCTCTTTGCTCTTGGCTTTCTTCACAGGAATGCATTTGCTGCTAAACACATCTCAGACCCTTACCTGATCGGGATAAGGTGGGATGGAGATGAAGACTCCCACAGGGAATAGCCAGGGAGATGCAGGGCCTGGGAACATCAAGGACGGAGAAGAGAAGGAACAGGGATTGTTTTTCTTGTTTAGAGCCAGCAGTGCTGTGAGCTTGGAGAACACACGGCACCGCAGGGATCCAGGGCAGGAGCGGGATAACTGCGGGATAAGGGGAATCTGCTCCCACTCCAGGGCTGTGCCAGTGAAGGAGGGGAATTTTTCAGTGCCTTCATTACACACAAAAACCAAACCCAGCACCACCGAGCTGGACTTTCGTGAGCCGCAAAACAAAGCAGCCCCTGGCCTTTGGGGGAACACAACCTCACCGAGTCACGGAGCCAGGGCATGACACTTGGGAATGATCCTTGCTGCTGCCTGCAGGCAAATCGGATGAGGGAGCCACAGGAGCTGCGGGGTTTCCTGCTCTTCCTGCAACGCCATCGGTCCAGACCAGGAGACCTTTCCTGGAACAGATCTTCCCTGTAAAGGGAGCTACACCAAAGCTCAAGCCCTCATTTAGAGACCCTTGGAAAAGCAAAGGTGAGAGGGGATTACCTGGAGCCCCAGGGGACCGAGGCGCAGGCGATGAAGAAGCAGACAGCAAAGTGCTTCCACTGCTTCTCACTCCAGCAAAGGGAACATCCCTGGAATTTCATGGCCAGCGTCGCTCCCAAACCCCACAGGTGAACCCACACGTACTCCAGGACTGATCTCCTTCAAACTTCCAGCAGCACAGACTCACCGGGAGGAACTGCGATCCAAGGACACACATCAGCAACCGTCTTCCCGCTTGCCCCTCTCTCCACATTTTCCCTTTCCAGCGGGATGCAGGTGCCACCCCCCAGAGGCAGGAAAACTGCCTTGCAATCTGCTACAAAACCTGCCTGGAAAGCCCAGGATGCCCGGAGCCAGCAGCCGTTTCTCCTGGAGCTCCTGCTGACAGGCATTTGAAGCCTGCTGTGCCTCACAGCTGCTTTTCTGCCAAGGGCATTCCCATCTTTTCTTTTTTAGCCCAAAGAAAGGTTTGCAAAGCTGAGTTTTGTGAGAAGCGCTTCATATTTGGATCATTCTTAACTTGGAGTTTCCCTTGGCACCAAAATCAGGGGCTCACCTTTTGCTTGGAGCTTGGCTGAAGTCCTCAGCAATGCCAGGGAATGTGGCCATTGGAGGCTTTGGGCAGATTTGGCTCATCTGCCTTTTTAGGCCTTGTTTCTTTCTCTCAGCCTTCCCACTGGATTGTGGCCTCCGAGGAATACGTAAAATCCCATTCCATTCCTATTCTTTCGGACAATTTTTTGTACCGTCCCTGTACAAAACGAGGCCCCCTGTTCGGATGCTTTTCCCCACCGTTCCCCGGCACTTTTATCTGCCGGTGCATTCCCTGCGTTGCTTGGGCTCTTCCCAGCTCTCTGAGCTCCTTCACAAGGCAGCAGATCGATTTGGCCCAGGAACTAAACCCTCCCGAGGAATTGTCTGATGCCATCTCCGCATTTGACACCTGATCCTTGTGCTCAAAGGATCCCTCTTTCTTCCCTTCAGCCAATTCCAAGGCTCGCTGCCCCCAGCTGCGATCAGGCCCCAGCCTGATCCCTGCAGTCTTCCCTGCCGGGATCCTGCTCAGGAATCCCTGGGCTACAAATGTAAGAATTCATTCTTCCCACCCCTGCCCAGTTCCAAAGGATTTGGTGTCTGCCTTACCCGGCTGGAGCCTGCTTCCAACTCTGTTCTTGCTGCTTCTGCTGCTTTCCAGTTCCCAGGAATTCCACCGACGGAGCGACAGCGTTTTCCAGCTCCGCCAGGATTCCCTCTGCTGCGTTTGGGTGCTGGAAGGATATCAAAACCAGGCTCTCTGGGGCTTTACTATCAGGAAATTACATCCCCGGATTTGTTCATTTCCAAATATTATCTCTTCCCAACAAAGCACTGGGCATCCAAGGAATACAGAAAGTGATGGGCTGACCACTGCTTACTCCTCTGGAATGTCAGAGCTTGGAAAAAAAGGGCACTTGAGGCTTCTCCTGGTGCTGCCCGTGAGGTGTATTCTACTTGAGAGCCCCTTCCCGTCTCTTTCCCTGTATCCACCAAAAAATCCACCCCTTCATTCCCCAGCTGCTTGCTTCCTCCCTCTTTTCCTGTATCCAACAGAATTTTAACAGGTCAATAGTCCCCTCTGCAAGAGCACCTTTCATTCCAAACCTAAGAACAAACGAATCACTTCCCTTCCACCGTCCTTATTAGGATTCCACTGAGAGCAGTGGATGGAAAATGATCCTCTCCTGGTCCCTGCTGGATTCCCGGAGCAGGGATCCTTTCCCTCTTTCCCCCCACCACGGTGCCCTCCTCCCCCTCCCGCCCCACCCCACACCCTTTTCAGGCTTTGTTCCACAGCTTTTGCCTCCAGGCCTCAGATCCTTTCGTTCTCCACGAGCTCCCAGCAGCTCCACAGCCTTCCCGCTCCCATCCTGACCATTTCTCCGGGAATGGAGCTCCGCATTTCAATTGCCTTCTCTTTTCTCTGACAATTCCCACCAATCCAGAAGACCTAAAGCTGACACAAGGAACACTCGGTGCCCACAAATCCAAACCCAGACCCGGCCATCCCCAAACCAGCAACTCCCGGACAATTTGCGTTCATTCCAACCTAACACTGAGGACTCACCCAACCCTTCAAAATTCCCAAGAAATATCCTGTTGCCTTCACAGCTCCCAGGGGATTCTGCTTCATGCTCACACGAAGGATTTGGGACTTCCCTGAAAAAACCCGTGCAGGGCACGCTGGAATCCCCGATCCCGTGAATCCGGGGAGCGTTAAAAGCTCGGTCCAGCCTGGGCCCCCGGAAATTTTTGCCAAGTATCCCCCAAGTCCTCGGGATAACAGAACTCTCTGGTACTGCATTTTTGGCATTGTAAAGCCTGGAATTCCTTTATTCCTAGTGCTGGGCTCTGCATATGGCTGAGAAAATCCCGGCCTCCACACAGACCCAGATTCCAAACTTTTTGATACATTTCAGCAAGCCGAGAAATTCACCTTCCCTACTTCTTCTTAAGGGCATCCTTCTCTTCCCTTACCCGGCGTGCTCTCTCCCACTGGGGGTGGGTTTTCCCCTTCCCATGCTAATTAGTCCCTACTTCTAGGAGGTTTAGGTACCTTTCTTCCCTGGGACGGATTTCTTAACACAGCTACCGAGGCTTTGGGAGTCTCCTTTATCTTCTACTTTCTGGATCCATAAATGCCACAATCCAGACGCCCAACTTCAACAAGACATCCTTTCTACCTAAAAACACACACTCTCAACTCTTAGATCTTTTAAAGTTTTACCCCCGCAAAATTCCCCTATTTTTCCACCACTGAATTCCTCAGTCCTGCTACCAAGGATTTCTTGAATACCACGGGGCTTTTCTCAAGATTTACCCCCACGACCTTCCCTACGTGCCCACTGCTCATCACCTCATTTTTCCCTCAATGTGGTCGTTCTCCACCCCAGAGAGTTTGTCAAGTGTTGCCTCCAAAATGTTCCCCATCTCTCCACTACTCAGTTCCCCATTTTGCCTCCAAAATATTCAATCTGTCCCCTCCACATTGCATCCACTTTTACCCCCAGCGTTTTACTTCCTCTACAATATTGATTCAACTTTTTCCACCCCAAAAATGTCCATTCTCTCCCTTAAACAGCACCTCAGCTTTTCCCTCAAAAATGCCCCAGAGGGAAACTCAGATTCAGACCCCAAACTCCCATTTGCCTACACAAACAGTTCTTGTGGCCCCTCTCAATTCCCCCAGGCTTTCAGCTAAAGGAAGAACTGGAAGCCTATTCCCTCATCTCCACCCTTGTTTTGCTTTCCTGGAAAACCTTGCGATCCCACACTTTCTCCAAGAGATCTGCTGGGACTACTGGAAGGTTTGCTCTCTCAGAGCGCCAGGGGGCTTTACAGCACTTGTTCCTCTGCATCTTTACCCTTTTATCAGCTTTCCCCTGGAACGGTGTTGTGGGAGAAGCTTGGAACTACCAGAAATGGATTGTGTTCACATTTTTGCCCCACCAGTTTTTATCTGGTTTCAAATTCCTGGAATTACCCTCAAATGTGCCCTAGAACACTGCTGTGAAAGGATCAATGAGAAGAACAGCCGGAAAGCAGAAAACCACCTCCAGCAGCAGCCACAATGATCCCATTTCTCTTCTTACCTGGTCCTGCCAGAGCTCCCAACAGCCATTCCCATTCCAAAACAAGAGCTATGGAAGACATTCCTGCTGTCCGTGAGGGTGAGGTGGCAGTTCTGGATGTTCTTCGCTGTGCAATCAGACAACAAACAGAGTGTAAATGATCCTGGTGGTCCCTTCCAAGCCAAACCAGCCCGTGATTCCATGCGTGGATCAGCACCTGTCCCAGCTCCATTCCAGAAACCTCCTCCCACTAACCCAGAACTTTCCTTTTTCTGCTCAACATCAGGGGTTTGCTGCCGAGTGCCCCGGGCAGGGGACGCCTCAGCCTTCCCTGGGACCGCAGCATTCCCTGGGCTGCCTCAGCATCCCCTGCGCTGCTGTTCCACGCCCATCCCGTGGTCCAGCGCCTGCGCGGGCTGCAGTGCCGGGCTCTCCCCACGAGGCGGCAGCACCGGGAGCGAGCAGCCCCGGCCGGTCCCGCTGTCTCGGGGCAGCTGCGCCTTTAACCCGCCCTGAGCCGGCGGGGCCGTGAATACAGCGGGCACAAACCCCACCGCTCCCCTTTATTTCACCCTCAGAGGCACAGGATCGCAGCATTTCCTGGGCTGCAAGGGACCCACAGGGAGCATCGAGTCCAAATCCTGGCCCTGCACCCCAAGAATCCCACCCTGTGCCCGAGAGCCTTGTTCAGACCCAAACTCTTCCCCCAAGATCCTGAAAACACAGCGGGGCTGTGGGAGAAGGATGACCACGGAGGATTTTTTTATACAGATCTCCTTGCACGATCGTTAAATAATATTATTAGACAGTCCAGGAACGCATCCCTGTGCCGGGACAGCCACCCCTGTGCCGGAACACTCATCCCTGGGCCGGAATACCGATCCCCCGCGGCCCCCACCGTCCGCTCGGGGCTGTCCCCGTTCCCCGCTCACCTCCGAGCCCGGAGCACCCGCCCCGGTGCCCCCGGCCCGGCAGCGCTGCTCCCCGGGCTCCCCGCCATTGGCGCTCCTGGCGAAGAAGGGCGGAAGTCACCGATACGGCACCGATGTGGCTATTCGACCTTCTCAAGATGGCGGCCGGAAGGACCCCCCCCCCCCCCCCCCCCCCCCCGCTCCGTCTATTCGACTGCCTGAATGCTCCCGCCTGCCCCAGGCGCCGCTGACCCCACAGTCGGTGTCCGCGTAGCGGGAAACGCCTCAGAAAATTGCGCGCAAGCGCTGGGCTGACGTCGGCGTCGGCGTCGCGTTCAGGCAGCCGAATAGACGCAGCTTGGGGGGGGGGGGGCCTTCCCTGCCGCCATATTGAGAAGGTCAGAAAACACTGCACACGACCGCCATCTTTAGTGTGGCAGTGACGACACTTCCGCCCTTCGCCGCCATCTTGGGTGCTGGCAGAAGCCACTTCCGGTCGAGCCGCCATCTTTAGTGTGGTACACTTAGGGCCCCCGCCGCCCCTCACAAGGGCTTCTGTCTAGTCGGCTGCCTGAATCCGGCCCGGACTCCGACGCCGGCCCCGCGCTTTCCGCGCGATTTTCCGCCGTGCTTCCCGGTGCGAGGACACGGCTGGCGGGGTCAGCCGCGCCGGAGGCGGCCGACGGCTCCGCGACCGGCGGCAGGCATCGGCAGGGACACCTCTCGCAGGGGGCCTACTGCATCCGCCATCTTGAGTGTGGCGGAAGTGTAAACCACCCTCTGCAAGGTCCTGGCAGATAATAAAATAATAAAATAAAATAAATACTATAATATTCTAATAAAAACGTCACTTAACGCCGTCCCGAGAGCGCGGAACTGCGCCTTCCTTTCCGAGCCGCCTCCTTGAGAGCGACACGCGGGCGGCTCTATTCCGACCGTGCCCGCCCGGTGCCTCCCGCCCGGGTCGCGCTGCGACCGCGCCTCTGCTGCCCGGCAAAACCGGCCCCGCCGGGCCGCCCCCCGCGCTGTCATTCCCCGCGGTCACCGCCCCGCACGGCGCCCGGCCCTTTCCATAGCTGTGGCCCCGCTCGTGCACGGCCGTGTCCCTTGGCGCTCCGAACCGCCCTTCGCCCCTCCCCTCCGCTGACAGACCCGGCCCCGCTCGCTCCCGCTCCTTGCCACGCTCGGCAGCCACCGAGGCCGCCGCCCTCTCGGCTCAGCCGGCACCGGGCGGCAGCAGCGCCGGGGCGCCGTGTCGGGGGCGGCAGCAGCGCCGGGGCGCCGTGTCGGGGGCGGCAGTGCCGCGCTCTCGCCACCAGGCGGCAGCAGCGCCGCCCAGCTCAGCCCGGGGGCAGGCACAGAGCACAGGGAAAAGCCGGCTCCGGGCGCTCTGCAGCTCCTGCAGCCCGAGCGTCTCGGCTCCTGGGGCCAGGCGCTTGCTGCTTTCCTTCCTACAGAAAAACGCCGGCTCGTTATTCTCAAAACCTGCGGATCTCTATTCCCAGCTTCTTATATTGCTGTATGCGACAGAGTAGACAGAGAGGGCTGGCTTATTTCAAAATGAATTTACATCTAAATCAGTAGCATTTGCCTATAGACGTAAAAGTGAAGAACTTAACAGGTTTTAGTATTCTGCACACAGCCCTCGCTGGGAGGAATGGTAAAAAGTTAAAAACAAATGAAATTTTAAAAGTAGAAAGTTAGAAACAAAGTTACAACGGCAGAAATTTAGAAACAAACAAAGAGGTAAAATACAAGAAACAAACAAATTTCTAAAGGGAGAAAGTTGAAAACAAACAAAGTTAGAAACAAACAAACAAAAAAATTAGAAACAAACAAAATTAGAAAGGTAGAAATTTAGAAACAAAGTCAGAAAGGCAAGTGTTGAGCCTTTGACAGGGTACCCCTCCTTCTCGGACCAGGGTGAAAGAGCAGAGGAGGCTGCTGTTCTGCTAAGTTCTTTATTTCACGGTCTCACAGCTGTCTTGAAGGCAGAGTTCGAATGGGGTTACATGATACAGCCAAGCAGCAGCAGCAGGCAAAACCAGCTTCTTCTATATGCTCCATACACTCTATTTTTTCTTACAGAAGTGTGGATTCCATTTGTTCATTGACCAGTAAGATTAACACACGATTCTAGTTTTCCTTAAACCCATCCTGGTCTAATTCTAACAGTCGTAAGCCTCACACAAGTGTCATCTGCCCTTGTTCCATAAGGAATCCCTCTACAGACAGGGAGTTGTCACCGGCCACGTGCTCATGGGCTGCAGGGGACACCCGCACTGAGGAGGAAATGGAAATGGGAAAGAGGGAACTGCAACCTGATGGGACGCACCTCTGGCACCACATTTCCTCTTCTTCCTGCTGTCCTGGAAAACCCCAAGTAAATCCGGTCCCTCAGACCTTGCATCCCTGAACACCAGGAGAGCCGGTGTTTTACCCAGATCCCAGTGCCCTGCACGGCTGCGCTGACACGAGCACAGGCCGATCGCTCTGCCCAGCACCATCCCTCATTTTCTTCCCATTGCTCCCCAAGCGGCCCCAAAGCACCCCAGCGTGTCTGTGCCGGGGCCAGGGCCTGCCCCGAGCCCGACCAGAGGCTGTCACCCAGCCCTGCACCAGCTCCCACCCCCGGGTGAGCTGGGAATGCACTGAGAGCTCGGCTCCCCGGGCTCCCCAGCACCCAAACCGGTCCTCAGACACACAGAAATGCCCAACCTGCCCCTCTGGGCACAGCCAAACACCACAATTCCATCATCCCCAAGCAACTCTGGCACTTGCCTCTTCACCTCCGCCCATTTCCAGTAGCCGGGGCTAGGACCGGGCTGTCAGTAATAGCATTCCCTAGGCAGTTCATCCCAGCACAGAGGAGAAGAGGAGCCTGTCCCTGACCCACACCATGGGCAGGACAAGGGGGGCCCTAGCTGGCTTTGCCTACTCCAGCACCAAAGCTCTTGGTCCCAAAGATGGGGCGAGTTCAGTGGTTTTTCCTGTCCTGAAAGAGAGCAGAAAAGGGAAGTTAATCCCACTGTGGAATCCAAGACTCCTGCATTTCCTATTTCTGCTCTGATTGCTCACCGTGGAGTTTTAGCCATGGAAAAAAAAGGAGAATGACACCATATCAAATAAAAAGTTGATTAATCCACGTAGGGGCTGTGGAGAGGATACAAAGGAGCTTTTCCATGATTTTGGGGCTTGAAGAGGGACTGAATTTCCCTCAAAGCTGGGATGGGCCTGAGGATAATAAAGCAAAGGAGCAGCTTCATCTCTCCCTGGCAGAGAGCTCGGGGCTCCATTATGGATACAAATCAATCCCAGCAGGATTTCAAAGGGTTTCTTTAGGATGTCAGGTCCCTCTTTATCAGATCCCTGCTGGGATTCAGGGCCTGCCTGGTCACGGGGTGCTTTGATAAGGGCTGGATTTAAATCCCAGATCTGAGAACAGACATGAAAGGTCCCTGGGTTTCTAGGGGGTTGAAAAACTCAAGCTGGATTCGCTGCAGAGCTGAAAAATCAGGGTAAGAGAGAGCAAGGAGTGGCCAGCAGGCCCAGGCTCCTGATCACGCCCCTGGGATCCATGGGATCCATAGGATCCACGGCCTCTGGCACGCTGCTCCAGCACCCTGCAGGGTGACTGACAGCCGGGCAGGGGAAGGAGCCACCAGCAGCTCTGCCATGTGCACCATCATTCACCTTGCACGTGGCCTAAACAGCTACCAAGCACTGATGGACTGACTGAGCCGAAAATATCGGAGAGATCTCAGTTTGCACTCCAAATTCCCTGCAGCCTGTTCCCTTCCTGATCCATCCCTTGAAGCAGCAAGAGTGGAATTCCTTCCGTCGTTGCTCTTTCCCTCCTGTTTTCCACTCAACAAGAAAAAGAGCAGCCACGTGAACAGGAGTAAAAGCCCCAAACCCACAAAAAAGCACATTCTCAGCATCACTAATCCCTGCCAAACTGCCAGGAACCTTCCAAAACTACATCCAAGCTTGGAAACAGGGATCCAGTTGTTTGTTTAAGCAGCTATTGATCCAGTCTCTTCCAGCTAATTAAACTATTCACTATTTAAACTCATTAAACTGCTCATCCTGCTCCTGGCAGCCAGAGGCAAAGAAGAAATCGTGTCTAGATTAAATGGTGATGGTGAATGTGCCCATCCCAGTCCTTGGAGAGGTTGGAATTGCATCCCTGTTCCTCTGCTCTCTTTTCCTTCCTTTTTCTTGGAGTGATTCCCACCCGGATTCCTCAGCTCCAGCTCTCTGAGCAGCCTCAGGGGGAGCATTTCATCCCCTTGGAGCCAACTCCATTTGTTGCATCCTTCATGCCTCAACCACCCCTAAAAGCAGGCAAGTGCTGATGGGCAGTGCAGCTGCTTCCACTTGGGAATGTTTCCAGTGGAACAGGGAGGGAATTCTGAGAAGCTTCCACCCACTGCACGTTATTGCTGGATAAAAGGTGAGGCAGCAAAGGATCAACAAAGGGAGATTTCAGCAAGACAAAGTCCAGACAGAGAGGCTGCAAGTGTGGCTGGGGCTGCTAAACTGGGAAAACTGCAAGGTCAGGCTGTGGGAACATGGATTATACTGAGGTCTGGAACTGGTGTTGGGAAGAGAGGGAGAAGGAGAAGGAGAAGGAGAAGGAGAAGGAGAAGGAGAAGGAGGAGGAGGAGGAGAAGGAGAAGGAGGAGGAGGAGGAGGAGAAGGAGGAGAAGGAGGAGAAGGAGGAGAAGGAGGAGAAGGGCCCGAAGTAACTGCACAGTGAATTTCCTTACCATGAGCCAGGCTCATTCCCTGAGCTGACCAATATCTCCGAGCTCCCCTTCATGGCACAGCCCTGCCAGTAAAGAACAGAAGTTCCTGCTGCTCCCACTGGAATTCTGTAGCGTGCCTGGCATTCCATACGTTATGCTGCCTGAGAATTCCTGCAGCCGTCCTTGGGAAGAGCAGTTCACTGCCACAGGAGGAACAAGAGGAAAGCAGCTGCCACTCTCGGGTTCTGTGCCCTGTAAAAAGTAAAACCAGATAAAGATCAAAGCTCCATAAAGCTGGAACCATCTCCAACCTCGGGACAGCACTTCTGTGGGAAAAGCGTAGATGGGCAATTAGGAAGGAGATCATCATGCAAATGGGCAAGGGGGGGGAATTAAATTCTGCTGCTTTCTGATTGAGGCCTGCTTCAATTTGCAGCCTTTATAATATCAGTTTAATGGGACTTTTTGTGCTTTAAAGAGGTTTTTATTAGCTGGGGGTTGTCCCTGCCTGGACTGAGGCACAGCACAATGAGTCTCCTGCCTCCTGAAGCCGTGTCGTTATCCCAGCATCTGAAATTAAAAACCAGCACTCTGGGAAACCTCTCTACTCTGAGGAGAAGTGTGAGGAGCGTTTGGGTCTGTGGAAAGCCTGGAACAGCTCTGAGAGACACCAAACATCCTGTGGATCCCAATAAACAGCAAAACATTCCAGCAGCTCCTTCCAACACCGCCCTTGTAGGGAACTCTGTCACCCCAGTGGGTATTTGTGGGAGTAAGGAAGAAATCCCACTAATGACCTCAGTGTGAACACCTCTGGTTCGTCTGGGGATAAATCTCCTTTATCCTTCTGGGAGAATAAAGGAATCCAATGCTGCCTTAATCCCCTGCTCCTCGGAGTCTGCATTTCCAGAATCCATCTCCTGGCCCAGCATGGGAAGGGTTGTCCAGCGCTGGAACAGCTGCCCAGGGCAGTGGTGGAGTCACCAACCCTGGAAGTGCTCATAAAATACATGGATATGGCACTTGAGTGTTCATAAAATACCTGGGTAAATACATGGGTAAATATAGGGATAAATTCATGGGTAAATACGTGGATAAAAATATGGATAAATGTATATGGATAAACATATATGGATAATCCATGGATAAATATAGGGATAAATATGTAGGGATAAATATGTATGGATAAATACAGACCTTGCTTCCCTGAACACCAGGAGAGCCGGTGTTTTACCCAGATCCCAGTGCCCTGCACGGCTGCGCTGACACGAGCACAGGCCGATCGCTCTGCCCAGCACCATCCCTCATTCTCCTCCCACGGCTCCCCAAGCGGCCCCAAACCACCCCAGCGTGTCTGTGCCGGGGCCAGGGCCTGCCCCGAGCCCGACCAGAGCCCTGCACCAGCTCCCACCCCCGGGTGAGCTGGGAATGCACTGAGAGCTCGGCTCCCCGGGCTCCCCAGCACCCAAACCGGTCCTCAGACACACAGAAATGCCCAACCTGCCCCTCTGGGCACAGCCAAACACCACAATTCCATCATCCCCAAGCAACTCTGGCACTTGCCTCTTCACCTCTGCCCATTTCCAGTAGCCGGGGCTAGGACCGGGCTGTCAGTAATAGCATTCCCTAGGCAGTTCATCCCAGCGCAGAGGAGAAGAGGAGCCTGTCCCTGACCCACACCATGGGCAGGACAAGGGGGGCCCTAGCTGGCTTTGCCTACTCCAGCACCAAAGCTCTTGGTCCCAAAGATGGGGCGAGTTCAGTGGTTTTTCCTGTCCTGAAAGAGAGCAGAAAAGGGAAGTTAATCCCACTGTGGAATCCAAGACTCCTGCATTTCCTATTTCTGCTCTGATTGCTCACCGTGGAGTTTTAGCTATGGAAAAAAAAAGGAGAATGACACCATATCAAATAAAAAGTGCCCTTTTCCAGCATTTTTATTCCAGGCATTAAAAGGATGCTCATTTCTCTTCTAGCATTGTTTCCCTCATTTTAGGAGAACCGTTTTCATCCCAGGCCCCACTCGTCAGTTGTTCAATCCTCTGGCACTGGATTTGGACAAAAGAAGGGACGCACCTGGACTGCAGGAAATCACTGAGAGAAACCCTTCCAAAACGTGACAGAGAAAAACAACAGGAGATGCAGGAAGACACATCCCTCATTTGCACGTCTGGAACGCTTTTCTAAAGACTTCTCTGCATCTGGATGCTCTTTGCTCTTGGCTTTCTTCACAGGAATGCATTTGCTGCTAAACACATCTCAGACCCTTACCTGATCGGGATAAGGTGGGATGGAGATGAAGACTCCCACAGGGAATAGCCAGGGAGATGCAGGGCCTGGGAACATCAAGGACGGAGAAGAGAAGGAACAGGGATTGTTTTTCTTGTTTAGAGCCAGCAGTGCTGTGAGCTTGGAGAACACACGGCACCGCAGGGATCCAGGGCAGGAGCGGGATAACTGCGGGATAAGGGGAATCTGCTCCCACTCCAGGGCTGTGCCAGTGAAGGAGGGGAATTTTTCAGTGCCTTCATTACACACAAAAACCAAACCCAGCACCACCGAGCTGGACTTTCGTGAGCCGCAAAACAAAGCGGCCCCTGGCCTTTGGGGGAACACAACCTCACCGAGTCACGGAGCCAGGGCATGACACTTGGGAATGATCCTTGCTGCTGCCTGCAGGCAAATCGGATGAGGGAGCCACAGGAGCTGCGGGGTTTCCTGCTCTTCCTGCAACGCCATCGGTCCAGACCAGGAGACCTTTCCTGGAACAGATCTTCCCTGTAAAGGGAGCTACACCAAAGCTCAAGCCCTCATTTAGAGACCCTTGGAAAAGCAAAGGTGAGAGGGGATTACCTGGAGCCCCAGGGGACCGAGGCGCAGGCGATGAAGAAGCAGACAGCAAAGTGCTTCCACTGCTTCTCACTCCAGCAAAGGGAACATCCCTGGAATTTCATGGCCAGCGTCGCTCCCAAACCCCACAGGTGAACCCACACGTACTCCAGGACTGATCTCCTTCAAACTTCCAGCAGCACAGACTCACCGGGAGGAACTGCGATCCAAGGACACACATCAGCAACCGTCTTCCCGCTTGCCCCTCTCTCCACATTTTCCCTTTCCAGCGGGATGCAGGTGCCACCCCCCAGAGGCAGGAAAACTGCCTTGCAATCTGCTACAAAACCTGCCTGGAAAGCCCAGGATGCCCGGAGCCAGCAGCCGTTTCTCCTGGAGCTCCTGCTGACAGGCATTTGAAGCCTGCTGTGCCTCACAGCTGCTTTTCTGCCAAGGGCATTCCCATCTTTTCTTTTTTAGCCCAAAGAAAGGTTTGCAAAGCTGAGTTTTGTGAGAAGCGCTTCATATTTGGATCATTCTTAACTTGGAGTTTCCCTTGGCACCAAAATCAGGGGCTCACCTTTTGCTTGGAGCTTGGCTGAAGTCCTCAGCAATGCCAGGGAATGTGGCCATTGGAGGCTTTGGGCAGATTTGGCTCATCTGCCTTTTTAGGCCTTGTTTCTTTCTCTCAGCCTTCCCACTGGATTGTGGCCTCCGAGGAATACGTAAAATCCCATTCCATTCCTATTCTTTCGGACAATTTTTTGTACCGTCCCTGTACAAAACGAGGCCCCCTGTTCGGATGCTTTTCCCCACCGTTCCCCGGCACTTTTATCTGCCGGTGCATTCCCTGCGTTGCTTGGGCTCTTCCCAGCTCTCTGAGCTCCTTCACAAGGCAGCAGATCGATTTGGCCCAGGAACTAAACCCTCCCGAGGAATTGTCTGATGCCATCTCCGCATTTGACACCTGATCCTTGTGCTCAAAGGATCCCTCTTTCTTCCCTTCAGCCAATTCCAAGGCTCGCTGCCCCCAGCTGCGATCAGGCCCCAGCCTGATCCCTGCAGTCTTCCCTGCCGGGATCCTGCTCAGGAATCCCTGGGCTACAAATGTAAGAATTCATTCTTCCCACCCCTGCCCAGTTCCAAAGGATTTGGTGTCTGCCTTACCCGGCTGGAGCCTGCTTCCAACTCTGTTCTTGCTGCTTCTGCTGCTTTCCAGTTCCCAGGAATTCCACCGACGGAGCGACAGCGTTTTCCAGCTCCGCCAGGATTCCCTCTGCTGCGTTTGGGTGCTGGAAGGATATCAAAACCAGGCTCTCTGGGGCTTTACTATCAGGAAATTACATCCCCGGATTTGTTCATTTCCAAATATTATCTCTTCCCAACAAAGCACTGGGCATCCAAGGAATACAGAAAGTGATGGGCTGACCACTGCTTACTCCTCTGGAATGTCAGAGCTTGGAAAAAAAGGGCACTTGAGGCTTCTCCTGGTGCTGCCCGTGAGGTGTATTCTACTTGAGAGCCCCTTCCCGTCTCTTTCCCTGTATCCACCAAAAAATCCACCC
Source organism: Coloeus monedula (assembly GCF_965178545.1). NCBI lineage: Eukaryota > Metazoa > Chordata > Aves > Passeriformes > Corvidae > Coloeus > Coloeus monedula. The sequence goes on along the minus strand of NW_028120750.1, from coordinate 15,721 downwards.
CTTCATTCCCCAGCTGCTTGCTTCCTCCCTCTTTTCCTGTATCCAACAGAATTTTAACAGGTCAATAGTCCCCTCTGCAAGAGCACCTTTCATTCCAAACCTAAGAACAAACGAATCACTTCCCTTCCACCGTCCTTATTAGGATTCCACTGAGAGCAGTGGATGGAAAATGATCCTCTCCTGGTCCCTGCTGGATTCCCGGAGCAGGGATCCTTTCCCTCTTTCCCCCCACCACGGTGCCCTCCTCCCCCTCCCGCCCCACCCCACACCCTTTTCAGGCTTTGTTCCACAGCTTTTGCCTCCAGGCCTCAGATCCTTTCGTTCTCCACGAGCTCCCAGCAGCTCCACAGCCTTCCCGCTCCCATCCTGACCATTTCTCCGGGAATGGAGCTCCGCATTTCAATTGCCTTCTCTTTTCTCTGACAATTCCCACCAATCCAGAAGACCTAAAGCTGACACAAGGAACACTCGGTGCCCACAAATCCAAACCCAGACCCGGCCATCCCCAAACCAGCAACTCCCGGACAATTTGCGTTCATTCCAACCTAACACTGAGGACTCACCCAACCCTTCAAAATTCCCAAGAAATATCCTGTTGCCTTCACAGCTCCCAGGGGATTCTGCTTCGTGCTCACACGAAGGATTTGGGACTTCCCTGAAAAAACCCGTGCAGGGCACGCTGGAATCCCCGATCCCGTGAATCCGGGGAGCGTTAAAAGCTCGGTCCAGCCTGGGCCCCCGGAAATTTTTGCCAAGTATCCCCCAAGTCCTCGGGATAACAGAACTCTCTGGTACTGCATTTTTGGCATTGTAAAGCCTGGAATTCCTTTATTCCTAGTGCTGGGCTCTGCATATGGCTGAGAAAATCCCGGCCTCCACACAGACCCAGATTCCAAACTTTTTGATACATTTCAGCAAGCCGAGAAATTCACCTTCCCTACTTCTTCTTAAGGGCATCCTTCTCTTCCCTTACCCGGCGTGCTCTCTCCCACTGGGGGTGGGTTTTCCCCTTCCCATGCTAATTAGTCCCTACTTCTAGGAGGTTTAGGTACCTTTCTTCCCTGGGACGGATTTCTTAACACAGCTACCGAGGCTTTGGGAGTCTCCTTTATCTTCTACTTTCTGGATCCATAAATGCCACAATCCAGACGCCCAACTTCAACAAGACATCCTTTCTACCTAAAAACACACACTCTCAACTCTTAGATCTTTTAAAGTTTTACCCCCGCAAAATTCCCCTATTTTTCCACCACTGAATTCCTCAGTCCTGCTACCAAGGATTTCTTGAATACCACGGGGCTTTTCTCAAGATTTACCCCCACGACCTTCCCTACGTGCCCACTGCTCATCACCTCATTTTTCCCTCAATGTGGTCGTTCTCCACCCCAGAGAGTTTGTCAAGTGTTGCCTCCAAAATGTTCCCCATCTCTCCACTACTCAGTTCCCCATTTTGCCTCCAAAATATTCAATCTGTCCCCTCCACATTGCATCCACTTTTACCCCCAGCGTTTTACTTCCTCTACAATATTGATTCAACTTTTTCCACCCCAAAAATGTCCATTCTCTCCCTTAAACAGCACCTCAGCTTTTCCCTCAAAAATGCCCCAGAGGGAAACTCAGATTCAGACCCCAAACTCCCATTTGCCTACACAAACAGTTCTTGTGGCCCCTCTCAATTCCCCCAGGCTTTCAGCTAAAGGAAGAACTGGAAGCCTATTCCCTCATCTCCACCCTTGTTTTGCTTTCCTGGAAAACCTTGCGATCCCACACTTTCTCCAAGAGATCTGCTGGGACTACTGGAAGGTTTGCTCTCTCAGAGCGCCAGGGGGCTTTACAGCACTTGTTCCTCTGCATCTTTACCCTTTTATCAGCTTTCCCCTGGAACGGTGTTGTGGGAGAAGCTTGGAACTACCAGAAATGGATTGTGTTCACATTTTTGCCCCACCAGTTTTTATCTGGTTTCAAATTCCTGGAATTACCCTCAAATGTGCCCTAGAACACTGCTGTGAAAGGATCAATGAGAAGAACAGCCGGAAAGCAGAAAACCACCTCCAGCAGCAGCCACAATGATCCCATTTCTCTTCTTACCTGGTCCTGCCAGAGCTCCCAACAGCCATTCCCATTCCAAAACAAGAGCTATGGAAGACATTCCTGCTGTCCGTGAGGGTGAGGTGGCAGTTCTGGATGTTCTTCGCTGTGCAATCAGACAACAAACAGAGTGTAAATGATCCTGGTGGTCCCTTCCAAGCCAAACCAGCCCGTGATTCCATGCGTGGATCAGCACCTGTCCCAGCTCCATTCCAGAAACCTCCTCCCACTAACCCAGAACTTTCCTTTTTCTGCTCAACATCAGGGGTTTGCTGCCGAGTGCCCCGGGCAGGGGACGCCTCAGCCTTCCCTGGGACCGCAGCATTCCCTGGGCTGCCTCAGCATCCCCTGCGCTGCTGTTCCACGCCCATCCCGTGGTCCAGCGCCTGCGCGGGCTGCAGTGCCGGGCTCTCCCCACGAGGCGGCAGCACCGGGAGCGAGCAGCCCCGGCCGGTCCCGCTGTCTCGGGGCAGCTGCGCCTTTAACCCGCCCTGAGCCGGCGGGGCCGTGAATACAGCGGGCACAAACCCCACCGCTCCCCTTTATTTCACCCTCAGAGGCACAGGATCGCAGCATTTCCTGGGCTGCAAGGGACCCACAGGGAGCATCGAGTCCAAATCCTGGCCCTGCACCCCAAGAATCCCACCCTGTGCCCGAGAGCCTTGTTCAGACCCAAACTCTTCCCCCAAGATCCTGAAAACACAGCGGGGCTGTGGGAGAAGGATGACCACGGAGGATTTTTTTATACAGATCTCCTTGCACGATCGTTAAATAATATTATTAGACAGTCCAGGAACGCATCCCTGTGCCGGGACAGCCACCCCTGTGCCGGAACACTCATCCCTGGGCCGGAATACCGATCCCCCGCGGCCCCCACCGTCCGCTCGGGGCTGTCCCCGTTCCCCGCTCACCTCCGAGCCCGGAGCACCCGCCCCGGTGCCCCCGGCCCGGCAGCGCTGCTCCCCGGGCTCCCCGCCATTGGCGCTCCTGGCGAAGAAGGGCGGAAGTCACCGATACGGCACCGATGTGGCTATTCGACCTTCTCAAGATGGCGGCCGGAAGGACCCCCCCCCCCCCCCCCCCCCGCTCCGTCTATTCGACTGCCTGAATGCTCCCGCCTGCCCCAGGCGCCGCTGACCCCACAGTCGGTGTCCGCGTAGCGGGAAACGCCTCAGAAAATTGCGCGCAAGCGCTGGGCTGACGTCGGCGTCGGCGTCGCGTTCAGGCAGCCGAATAGACGCAGCTTGGGGGGGGGGGGGGCCTTCCCTGCCGCCATATTGAGAAGGTCAGAAAACACTGCACACGACCGCCATCTTTAGTGTGGCAGTGACGACACTTCCGCCCTTCGCCGCCATCTTGGGTGCTGGCAGAAGCCACTTCCGGTCGAGCCGCCATCTTTAGTGTGGTACACTTAGGGCCCCCGCCGCCCCTCACAAGGGCTTCTGTCTAGTCGGCTGCCTGAATCCGGCCCGGACTCCGACGCCGGCCCCGCGCTTTCCGCGCGATTTTCCGCCGTGCTTCCCGGTGCGAGGACACGGCTGGCGGGGTCAGCCGCGCCGGAGGCGGCCGACGGCTCCGCGACCGGCGGCAGGCATCGGCAGGGACACCTCTCGCAGGGGGCCTACTGCGTCCGCCATCTTGAGTGTGGCGGAAGTGTAAACCACCCTCTGCAAGGTCCTGGCAGATAATAAAATAATAAAATAAAATAAATACTATAATATTCTAATAAAAACGTCACTTAACGCCGTCCCGAGAGCGCGGAACTGCGCCTTCCTTTCCGAGCCGCCTCCTTGAGAGCGACACGCGGGCGGCTCTATTCCGACCGTGCCCGCCCGGTGCCTCCCGCCCGGGTCGCGCTGCGACCGCGCCTCTGCTGCCCGGCAAAACCGGCCCCGCCGGGCCGCCCCCCGCGCTGTCATTCCCCGCGGTCACCGCCCCGCACGGCGCCCGGCCCTTTCCATAGCTGTGGCCCCGCTCGTGCACGGCCGTGTCCCTTGGCGCTCCGAACCGCCCTTCGCCCCTCCCCTCCGCTGACAGACCCGGCCCCGCTCGCTCCCGCTCCTTGCCACGCTCGGCAGCCACCGAGGCCGCCGCCCTCTCGGCTCAGCCGGCACCGGGCGGCAGCAGCGCCGGGGCGCCGTGTCGGGGGCGGCAGTGCCGCGCTCTCGCCACCAGGCGGCAGCAGCGCCGCCCAGCTCAGCCCGGGGGCAGGCACAGAGCACAGGGAAAAGCCGGCTCCGGGCGCTCTGCAGCTCCTGCAGCCCGAGCGTCTCGGCTCCTGCGGCCAGGCGCTTGCTGCTTTCCTTCCTACAGAAAAACGCCGGCTCCTTATTCTCAACACCTGCGGATCTCTATTCCCAGCTTCTTATATTGCTGTATGCGACAGAGTAGACAGAGAGGGCTGGCTTATTTCAAAATGAATTTACATCTAAATCAGTAGCATTTGCCTATAGACGTAAAAGTGAAGAACTTAACAGGTTTTAGTATTCTGCACACAGCCCTCGCTGGGAGGAATGATAAAAAGTTAAAAACAAATGAAATTTTAAAAGTAGAAAGTTAGAAACAAAGTTACAACGGCAGAAATTTAGAAACAAACAAAGAGGTAAAATACAAGAAACAAACAAATTTCTAAAGGGAGAAAGTTGAAAACAAACAAAGTTAGAAACAAACAAACAAAAAAATTAGAAACAAACAAAATTAGAAAGGTAGAAATTTAGAAACAAAGTCAGAAAGGCAAGTGTTGAGCCTTTGACAGGGTACCCCTCCTTCTCGGACCAGGGTGAAAGAGCAGAGGAGGCTGCTGTTCTGCTAAGTTCTTTATTTCACGGTCTCACAGCTGTCTTGAAGGCAGAGTTCGAATGGGGTTACATGATACAGCCAAGCAGCAGCAGCAGGCAAAACCAGCTTCTTCTATATGCTCCATACACTCTATTTTTTCTTACAGAAGTGTGGATTCCATTTGTTCATTGACCAGTAAGATTAACACACGATTCTAGTTTTCCTTAAACCCATCCTGGTCTAATTCTAACAGTCGTAAGCCTCACACAAGTGTCATCTGCCCTTGTTCCATAAGGAATCCCTCCACAGACAGGGAGTTGTCACCGGCCACGTGCTCATGGGCTGCAGGGGACACCCGCACTGAGGAGGAAATGGAAATGGGAAAGAGGGAACTGCAACCTGATGGGACGCACCTCTGGCACCACATTTCCTCTTCTTCCTGCTGTCCTGGAAAACCCCAAGTAAATCCGGTCCCTCAGACCTTGCATCCCTGAACACCAGGAGAGCCGGTGTTTTACCCAGATCCCAGTGCCCTGCACGGCTGCGCTGACACGAGCACAGGCCGATCGCTCTGCCCAGCACCATCCCTCATTTTCTTCCCATTGCTCCCCAAGCGGCCCCAAACCACCCCAGCGTGTCTGTGCCGGGGCCAGGGCCTGCCCCGAGCCCGACCAGAGGCTGTCACCCAGCCCTGCACCAGCTCCCACCCCCGGGTGAGCTGGGAATGCACTGAGAGCTCGGCTCCCCGGGCTCCCCAGCACCCAAACCGGTCCTCAGACACACAGAAATGCCCAACCTGCCCCTCTGGGCACAGCCAAACACCACAATTCCATCATCCCCAAGCAACTCTGGCACTTGCCTCTTCACCTCCGCCCATTTCCGCCCCTAGCCGGGGCTAGGACCGGGCTGTCAGTAATAGCATTCCCTAGGCAGTTCATCCCAGCACAGAGGAGAAGAGGAGCCTGTCCCTGACCCACACCATGGGCAGGACAAGGGGGGCCCTAGCTGGCTTTGCCTACTCCAGCACCAAAGCTCTTGGTCCCAAAGATGGGGCGAGTTCAGTGGTTTTTCCTGTCCTGAAAGAGAGCAGAAAAGGGAAGTTAATCCCACTGTGGAATCCAAGACTCCTGCATTTCCTATTTCTGCTCTGATTGCTCACCGTGGAGTTTTAGCCATGGAAAAAAAAGGAGAATGACACCATATCAAATAAAAAGTTGATTAATCCACGTAGGGGCTGTGGAGAGGATACAAAGGAGCTTTTCCATGATTTTGGGGCTTGAAGAGGGACTGAATTTCCCTCAAAGCTGGGATGGGCCTGAGGATAATAAAGCAAAGGAGCAGCTTCATCTCTCCCTGGCAGAGAGCTCGGGGCTCCATTATGGATACAAATCAATCCCAGCAGGATTTCAAAGGGTTTCTTTAGGATGTCAGGTCCCTCTTTATCAGATCCCTGCTGGGATTCAGGGCCTGCCTGGTCACGGGGTGCTTTGATAAGGGCTGGATTTAAATCCCAGATCTGAGAACAGACATGAAAGGTCCCTGGGTTTCTAGGGGGTTGAAAAACTCAAGCTGGATTCGCTGCAGAGCTGAAAAATCAGGGTAAGAGAGAGCAAGGAGTGGCCAGCAGGCCCAGGCTCCTGATCACGCCCCTGGGATCCATGGGATCCATAGGATCCACGGCCTCTGGCACGCTGCTCCAGCACCCTGCAGGGTGACTGACAGCCGGGCAGGGGAAGGAGCCACCAGCAGCTCTGCCATGTGCACCATCATTCACCTTGCACGTGGCCTAAACAGCTACCAAGCACTGATGGACTGACTGAGCCGAAAATATCGGAGAGATCTCAGTTTGCACTCCAAATTCCCTGCAGCCTGTTCCCTTCCTGATCCATCCCTTGAAGCAGCAAGAGTGGAATTCCTTCCGTCGTTGCTCTTTCCCTCCTGTTTTCCACTCAACAAGAAAAAGAGCAGCCACGTGAACAGGAGTAAAAGCCCCAAACCCACAAAAAAGCACATTCTCAGCATCACTAATCCCTGCCAAACTGCCAGGAACCTTCCAAAACTACATCCAAGCTTGGAAACAGGGATCCAGTTGTTTGTTTAAGCAGCTATTGATCCAGTCTCTTCCAGCTAATTAAACTATTCACTATTTAAACTCATTAAACTGCTCATCCTGCTCCTGGCAGCCAGAGGCAAAGAAGAAATCGTGTCTAGATTAAATGGTGTTGGTGAATGTGCCCATCCCAGTCCTTGGAGAGGTTGGAATTGCATCCCTGTTCCTCTGCTCTCTTTTCCTTCCTTTTTCTTGGAGTGATTCCCACCCGGATTCCTCAGCTCCAGCTCTCTGAGCAGCCTCAGGGGGAGCATTTCATCCCCTTGGAGCCAACTCCATTTGTTGCATCCTTCATGCCTCAACCACCCCTAAAAGCAGGCAAGTGCTGATGGGCAGTGCAGCTGCTTCCACTTGGGAATGTTTCCAGTGGAACAGGGAGGGAATTCTGAGAAGCTTCCACCCACTGCACGTTATTGCTGGATAAAAGGTGAGGCAGCAAAGGATCAACAAAAAGAGATTTCAGCAAGACAAAGTCCAGACAGAGAGGCTGCAAGTGTGGCTGGGGCTGCTAAACTGGGAAAACTGCAAGGTCAGGCTGTGGGAACATGGATTATACTGAGGTCTGGAACTGGTGTTGGGAAGAGAGGGAGAAGGAGAAGGAGAAGGAGAAGGAGAAGGAGAAGGAGAAGGAGAAGGAGAAGGAGAAGGAGAAGGAGAAGGAGAAGGAGAAGGAGAAGGAGAAGGAGGAGGAGAAGGAGAAGGAGAAGGAGAAGGAGAAGGAGGAGGAGAAGGAGGAGAAGGAGGAGAAGGAGGAGAAGGGCCCGAAGTAACTGCACAGTGAATTTCCTTACCATGAGCCAGGCTCATTCCCTGAGCTGACCAATATCTCCGAGCTCCCCTTCATGGCACAGCCCTGCCAGTAAAGAACAGAAGTTCCTGCTGCTCCCACTGGAATTCTGTAGCGTGCCTGGCATTCCATACGTTATGCTGCCTGAGAATTCCTGCAGCCGTCCTCGGGAAGAGCAGTTCACTGCCACAGGAGGAACAAGAGGAAAGCAGCTGCCACTCTCGGGTTCTGTGCCCTGTAAAAAGTAAAACCAGATAAAGATCAAAGCTCCATAAAGCTGGAACCATCTCCAACCTCGGGACAGCACTTCTGTGGGAAAAGCGTAGATGGGCAATTAGGAAGGAGATCATCATGCAAATGGGCAAGGGGGGGGAATTAAATTCTGCTGCTTTCTGATTGAGGCCTGCTTCAATTTGCAGCCTTTATAATATCAGTTTAATGGGACTTTTTGTGCTTTAAAGAGGTTTTTATTAGCTGGGGGTTGTCCCTGCCTGGACTGAGGCACAGCACAATGAGTCTCCTGCCTCCTGAAGCCGTGTCGTTATCCCAGCATCTAAAATTAAAAACCAGCACTCTGGGAAACCTCTCTACTCTGAGGAGAAGTGTGAGGAGCGTTTGGGTCTGTGGAAAGCCTGGAACAGCTCTGAGAGACACCAAACATCCTGTGGATCCCAATAAACAGCAAAACATTCCAGCAGCTCCTTCCAACACCGCCCTTGTAGGGAAGTCTGTCACCCCAGTGGGTATTTGTGGGAGTAAGGAAGAAATCCCACTAATGACCTCAGTGTGATCACCTCTGGTTCGTCTGGGGATAAATCTCCTTTATCCTTCTGGGAGAATAAAGGAATCCAATGCTGCCTTAATCCCCTGCTCCTCAGAGTCTGCATTTCCAGAATCCATCTCCTGGCCCAGCATGGGGAGGGTTGTCCAGCGCTGGAACAGCTGCCCAGGGCAGTGGTGGAGTCACCAACCCTGGAAGTGCTCATAAAATACATGGATATGGCACTTGAGTGTTCATAAAATACCTGGGTAAATACATGGGTAAATATAGGGATAAATTCATGGGTAAATACGTGGATAAAAATATGGATAAATGTATATGGATAAACATATATGGATAATCCATGGATAAATATAGGGATAAATATGTAGGGATAAATATGTATGGATAAATACAGACCTTGCTTCCCTGAACACCAGGAGAGCCGGTGTTTTACCCAGATCCCAGTGCCCTGCACGGCTGCGCTGACACGAGCACAGGCCGATCGCTCTGCCCAGCACCATCCCTCATTCTCCTCCCACGGCTCCCCAAGCGGCCCCAAACCACCCCAGCGTGTCTGTGCCGGGGCCAGGGCCTGCCCCGAGCCCGACCAGAGCCCTGCACCAGCTCCCACCCCCGGGTGAGCTGGGAATGCACTGAGAGCTCGGCTCCCCGGGCTCCCCAGCACCCAAACCGGTCCTCAGACACACAGAAATGCCCAACCTGCCCCTCTGGGCACAGCCAAACACCACAATTCCATCATCCCCAAGCAACTCTGGCACTTGCCTCTTCACCTCCGCCCATTTCCAGTAGCCGGGGCTAGGACCGGGCTGTCAGTAATAGCATTCCCTAGGCAGTTCATCCCAGCACAGAGGAGAAGAGGAGCCTGTCCCTGACCCACACCATGGGCAGGACAAGGGGGGCCCTAGCTGGCTTTGCCTACTCCAGCACCAAAGCTCTTGGTCCCAAAGATGGGGCGAGTTCAGTGGTTTTTCCTGTCCTGAAAGAGAGCAGAAAAGGGAAGTTAATCCCACTGTGGAATCCAAGACTCCTGCATTTCCTATTTCTGCTCTGATTGCTCACCGTGGAGTTTTAGCTATGGAAAAAAAAAGGAGAATGACACCATAGCAAATAAAAAGTGCCCTTTTCCAGCATTTTTATTCCAGGCATTAAAAGGATGCTCATTTCTCTTCTAGCATTGTTTCCCTCATTTTAGGAGAACCGTTTTCATCCCAGGCCCCACTCGTCAGTTGTTCGATCCTCTGGCACTGGATTTGGACAAAAGAAGGGACGCACCTGGACTGCAGGAAATCACTGAGAGAAACCCTTCCAAAACGTGACAGAGAAAAACAACAGGAGATGCAGGAAGACACATCCCTCATTTGCACGTCTGGAACGCTTTTCTAAAGACTTCTCTGCATCTGGATGCTCTTTGCTCTTGGCTTTCTTCACAGGAATGCATTTGCTGCTAAACACATCTCAGACCCTTACCTGATCGGGATAAGGTGGGATGGAGATGAAGACTCCCACAGGGAATAGCCAGGGAGATGCAGGGCCTGGGAACATCAAGGACGGAGAAGAGAAGGAACAGGGATTGTTTTTCTTGTTTAGAGCCAGCAGTGCTGTGAGCTTGGAGAACACACGGCACCGCAGGGATCCAGGGCAGGAGCGGGATAACTGCGGGATAAGGGGAATCTGCTCCCACTCCAGGGCTGTGCCAGTGAAGGAGGGGAATTTTTTAGTGCCTTCATTACACACAAAAACCAAACCCAGCACCACCGAGCTGGACTTTCGTGAGCCGCAAAACAAAGCGGCCCCTGGCCTTTGGGGGAACACAACCTCACCGAGTCACGGAGCCAGGGCATGACACTTGGGAATGATCCTTGCTGCTGCCTGCAGGCAAATCGGATGAGGGAGCCACAGGAGCTGCGGGGTTTCCTGCTCTTCCTGCAACGCCATCGGTCCAGACCAGGAGACCTTTCCTGGAACAGATCTTCCCTGTAAAGGGAGCTACACCAAAGCTCAAGCCCTCATTTAGAGACCCTTGGAAAAGCAAAGGTGAGAGGGGATTACCTGGAGCCCCAGGGGACCGAGGCGCAGGCGATGAAGAAGCAGACAGCAAAGTGCTTCCACTGCTTCTCACTCCAGCAAAGGGAACATCCCTGGAATTTCATGGCCAGCGTCGCTCCCAAACCCCACAGGTGAACCCACACGTACTCCAGGACTGATCTCCTTCAAACTTCCAGCAGCACAGACTCACCGGGAGGAACTGCGATCCAAGGACACACATCAGCAACCGTCTTCCCGCTTGCCCCTCTCTCCACATTTTCCCTTTCCAGCGGGATGCAGGTGCCACCCCCCAGAGGCAGGAAAACTGCCTTGCAATCCGCTACAAAACCTGCCTGGAAAGCCCAGGATGCCCGGAGCCAGCAGCCGTTTCTCCTGGAGCTCCTGCTGACAGGCATTTGAAGCCTGCTGTGCCTCACAGCTGCTTTTCTGCCAAGGGCATTCCCATCTTTTCTTTTTTAGCCCAAAGAAAGGTTTGCAAAGCTGAGTTTTGTGAGAAGCGCTTCATATTTGGATCATTCTTAACTTGGAGTTTCCCTTGGCACCAAAATCAGGGGCTCACCTTTTGCTTGGAGCTTGGCTGAAGTCCTCAGCAATGCCAGGGAATGTGGCCATTGGAGGCTTTGGGCAGATTTGGCTCATCTGCCTTTTTAGGCCTTGTTTCTTTCTCTCAGCCTTCCCACTGGATTGTGGCCTCCGAGGAATACGTAAAATCCCATTCCATTCCTATTCTTTCGGACAATTTTTTGTACCGTCCCTGTACAAAACGAGGCCCCCTGTTCGGATGCTTTTCCCCACCGTTCCCCGGCACTTTTATCTGCCGGTGCATTCCCTGCGTTGCTTGGGCTCTTCCCAGGTCTCTGAGCTCCTTCACAAGGCAGCAGATCGATTTGGCCCAGGAACTAAACCCTCCCGAGGAATTGTCTGATGCCATCTCCGCATTTGACACCTGATCCTTGTGCTCAAAGGATCCCTCTTTCTTCCCTTCAGCCAATTCCAAGGCTCGCTGCCCCCAGCTGCGATCAGGCCCCAGCCTGATCCCTGCAGTCTTCCCTGCCGGGATCCTGCTCAGGAATCCCTGGGCTACAAATGTAAGAATTCATTCTTCCCACCCCTGCCCAGTTCCAAAGGATTTGGTGTCTGCCTTACCCGGCTGGAGCCTGCTTCCAACTCTGTTCTTGCTGCTTCTGCTGCTTTCCAGTTCCCAGGAATTCCACCGACGGAGCGACAGCGTTTTCCAGCTCCGCCAGGATTCCCTCTGCTGCGTTTGGGTGCTGGAAGGATATCAAAACCAGGCTCTCTGGGGCTTTACTATCAGGAAATTACATCCCCGGATTTGTTCATTTCCAAATATTATCTCTTCCCAACAAAGCACTGGGCATCCAAGGAATACAGAAAGTGATGGGCTGACCACTGCTTACTCCTCTGGAATGTCAGAGCTTGGAAAAAAAGGGCACTTGAGGCTTCTCCTGGTGCTGCCCGTGAGGTGTATTCTACTTGAGAGCCCCTTCCCGTGTCTTTCCCTGTATCCACCAAAAAATCCACCCCTTCATTCCCCAGCTGCTTGCTTCCTCCCTCTTTTCCTGTATCCAACAGAATTTTAACAGGTCAATAGTCCCCTCTGCAAGAGCACCTTTCATTCCAAACCTAAGAACAAACGAATCATTTCCCTTCCACCGTCCTTATTAGGATGCCACTGAGAGCAGTGGATGGAAAATGATCCTCTCCTGGTCCCTGCTGGATTCCCGGAGCAGGGATCCTTTCCCTCTTTCCCCCCACCACGGTGCCCTCCTCCCCCTCCCGCCCCACCCCACACCCTTTTCAGGCTTTGTTCCACAGCTTTTGCCTCCAGGCCTCAGATCCTTTCGTTCTCCACGAGCTCCCAGCAGCTCCACAGCCTTCCCGCTCCCATCCTGACCATTTCTCCGGGAATGGAGCTCCGCATTTCAATTGCCTTCTCTTTTCTCTGACAATTCCTACCAATCCAGAAGACCTAAAGCTGACACAAGGAACACTCGGTGCCCACAAATCCAAACCCAGACCCGGCCATCCCCAAACCAGCAACTCCCGGACAATTTGCGTTCATTCCAACCTAACACTGAGGACTCACCCAACCCTTCAAAATTCCCAAGAAATATCCTGTTGCCTTCACAGCTCCCAGGGGATTCTGCTTCGTGCTCACACGAAGGATTTGGGACTTCCCTGAAAAAACCCGTGCAGGGCACGCTGGAATCCCCGATCCCGTGAATCCGGGGAGCGTTAAAAGCTCGGTCCAGCCTGGGCCCCTGGAAATTTTTGCCAAGTATCCCCCAAGTCCTCGGGATAACAGAACTCTCTGGTACTGCATTTTTGGCATTGTAAAGCCTGGAATTCCTTTATTCCTAGTGCTGGGCTCTGCATATGGCTGAGAAAATCCCGGCCTCCACACAGACCCAGATTCCAAACTTTTTGATACATTTCAGCAAGCCGAGAAATTCACCTTCCCTACTTCTTCTTAAGGGCATCCTTCTCTTCCCTTACCCGGCGTGCTCTCTCCCACTGGGGGTGGGTTTTCCCCTTCCCATGCTAATTAGTCCCTACTTCTAGGAGGTTTAGGTACCTTTCTTCCCTGGGACGGATTTCTTAACACAGCTACCGAGGCTTTGGGAGTCTCCTTTATCTTCTACTTTCTGGATCCATAAATGCCACAATCCAGACGCCCAACTTCAACAAGACATCCTTTCTACCTAAAAACACACACTCTCAACTCTTAGATCTTTTAAAGTTTTACCCCCGCAAAATTCCCCTATTTTTCCACCACTGAATTCCTCAGTCCTGCTACCAAGGATTTCTTGAATACCACGGGGCTTTTCTCAAGATTTACCCCCACGACCTTCCCTACGTGCCCACTGCTCATCACCTCATTTTTCCCTCAATGTGGTCGTTCTCCACCCCAGAGAGTTTGTCAAGTGTTGCCTCCAAAATGTTCCCCATCTCTCCACTACTCAGTTCCCCATTTTGCCTCCAAAATATTCAATCTGTCCCCTCCACATTGCATCCACTTTTACCCCCAGCGTTTTACTTCCTCTACAATATTGATTCAACTTTTTCCACCCCAAAAATGTCCATTCTCTCCCTTAAACAGCACCTCAGCTTTTCCCTCAAAAATGCCCCAGAGGGAAACTCAGATTCAGACCCCAAACTCCCATTTGCCTACACAAACAGTTCTTGTGGCCCCTCTCAATTCCCCCAGGCTTTCAGCTAAAGGAAGAACTGGAAGCCTATTCCCTCATCTCCACCCTTGTTTTGCTTTCCTGGAAAACCTTGCGATCCCACACTTTCTCCAAGAGATCTGCTGGGACTACTGGAAGGTTTGCTCTCTCAGAGCGCCAGGGGGCTTTACAGCACTTGTTCCTCTGCATCTTTACCCTTTTATCAGCTTTCCCCTGGAACGGTGTTGTGGGAGAAGCTTGGAACTACCAGAAATGGATTGTGTTCACATTTTTGCCCCACCAGTTTTTATCTGGTTTCAAATTCCTGGAATTACCCTCAAATGTGCCCTAGAACACTGCTGTGAAAGGATCAATGAGAAGAACAGCCGGAAAGCAGAAAACCACCTCCAGCAGCAGCCACAATGATCCCATTTCTCTTCTTACCTGGTCCTGCCAGAGCTCCCAACAGCCATTCCCATTCCAAAACAAGAGCTATGGAAGACATTCCTGCTGTCCGTGAGGGTGAGGTGGCAGTTCTGGATGTTCTTCGCTGTGCAATCAGACAACAAACAGAGTGTAAATGATCCTGGTGGTCCCTTCCAAGCCAAACCAGCCCGTGATTCCATGCGTGGATCAGCACCTGTCCCAGCTCCATTCCAGAAACCTCCTCCCACTAACCCAGAACTTTCCTTTTTCTGCTCAACATCAGGGGTTTGCTGCCGAGTGCCCCGGGCAGGGGACGCCTCAGCCTTCCCTGGGACCGCAGCATTCCCTGGGCTGCCTCAGCATCCCCTGCGCTGCTGTTCCACGCCCATCCCGTGGTCCAGCGCCTGCGCGGGCTGCAGTGCCGGGCTCTCCCCACGAGGCGGCAGCACCGGGAGCGAGCAGCCCCGGCCGGTCCCGCTGTCTCGGGGCAGCTGCGCCTTTAACCCGCCCTGAGCCGGCGGGGCCGTGAATACAGCGGGCACAAACCCCACCGCTCCCCTTTATTTCACCCTCAGAGGCACAGGATCGCAGCATTTCCTGGGCTGCAAGGGACCCACAGGGAGCATCGAGTCCAAATCCTGGCCCTGCACCCCAAGAATCCCACCCTGTGCCCGAGAGCCTTGTTCAGACCCAAACTCTTCCCCCAAGATCCTGAAAACACAGCGGGGCTGTGGGAGAAGGATGACCACGGAGGATTTTTTTATACAGATCTCCTTGCACGATCGTTAAATAATATTATTAGACAGTCCAGGAACGCATCCCTGTGCCGGGACAGCCACCCCTGTGCCGGAACACTCATCCCTGGGCCGGAATACCGATCCCCCGCGGCCCCCACCGTCCGCTCGGGGCTGTCCCCGTTCCCCGCTCACCTCCGAGCCCGGAGCACCCGCCCCGGTGCCCCCGGCCCGGCAGCGCTGCTCCCCGGGCTCCCCGCCATTGGCGCTCCTGGCGAAGAAGGGCGGAAGTCACCGATACGGCACCGATGTGGCTATTCGACCTTCTCAAGATGGCGGCCGGAAGGACCCCCCCCCCCCCCCCCCGCTCCGTCTATTCGACTGCCTGAATGCTCCCGCCTGCCCCAGGCGCCGCTGACCCCACAGTCGGTGTCCGCGTAGCGGGAAACGCCTCAGAAAATTGCGCGCAAGCGCTGGGCTGACGTCGGCGTCGGCGTCGCGTTCAGGCAGCCGAATAGACGCAGCTTGGGGGGGGGGGGGGGGCCTTCCCTGCCGCCATATTGAGAAGGTCAGAAAACACTGCACACGACCGCCATCTTTAGTGTGGCAGTGACGACACTTCCGCCCTTCGCCGCCATCTTGAGTGCTGGCAGAAGCCACTTCCGGTCGAGCCGCCATCTTTAGTGTGGTACACTTAGGGCCCCCGCCGCCCCTCACAAGGGCTTCTGTCTAGTCGGCTGCCTGAATCCGGCCCGGACTCCGACGCCGGCCCCGCGCTTT